>NW_024349804.1:4351246-4432136 GCF_902729225.1 Pteropus medius | reverse complement strand
TGCATTACAGAAGTTCCATATAGATTTTGGATATTAATTCCTTGTCAGATATTATTTTCTCTAATTCTATTGGCTGCTTTCCACTATTATTTATTTCCTTTTCTGTATTCTTAGTCTGATGCAGTCACACTTGTCTATTTTTGTTCTTTTGTCTTTGCTTTGGTATTATATTTAAGAAATCATTGCCAGGACCAAGGCTATGAAGATTTTCTCCTATATTTTCTTCTAGGAGTGTTATAGTTTCATGGCTTATGTTTAAGCTCTTAATCTATTTTGAGTCGATTTTTGTGTATAGTGTAAGATAAGGGTCCAATTTCATTCTTTCGCATTCGGAAATTCAGTTTTCCCAAAATTATTTTTTGAGGACAGTCTCCTTTTCCCAATGTGTTGTCTTGGCACCTTTGTCAAAGACCAGTTGAACATATATGCATAAATTTATTTCTGGACTCTCTATTTTGCTCCATTGGCCTATACATCTGTCTGTATTCCAGTACCATGCTATTTTGATTACTGTAGCATTATAATATACTTTGAAATAAGGAAGTATGAGGTCTCTAGCTTTGTTTCTTTCTCAAGATTGTTTTGGATACTCAGGGTCCTCCATGGTTCCACATGAATTTTAAAATTATTTTTCTATTTCTTCAAAAAATGCCATTGGAGTTTTATAGGGATTGCATTTAATCAGTGGATTTGGGGAAATAGTATGGATATTTTAACATTATTAACTTTCAGTTCATGAACACAAGATATCTTTCCATTTACTTTATCTTCTTTCTTTCAGCAATGTTTTGTAATTTTCAGTGTACAAGTCTTTTGCCTTCCTGATTAAGTTTATTCCTAAGAATTTCATTCTTTATGATGCTATTACAAATGGGATTTTCTTAATTTTCTTTATAAATTGATAGTTGTTAGTATATAGAAATTCAACTGATTTTTGTGTTAATTTTGTTTCCTGAAATTTTTCTCAATTGACTTATTAACTCTGACAGTTTTTTGGTGGAATATTTACGTGTTTGTACATATACTATCATGTTATTCATGAAATGAGATAATTTTACTTCTTTCTTTTTGACTTGGATGCCTTTTTTCCTGTTGTCTTGCTTAACTGCTCTGGCTAAGACTTCTAGTACAGTGTCGTATAGAAGTGGTGAGAGCGGGCATCTTTGTCTTATTCTTGATTTTAGAGAAAAGGCTTTCAGTTTTCCACCAGTGAGTATGATGTTAGTTGTAGGCTTTTCATATATGGCCTTCATTATATTGAGCTTTATTCCTACTATTCCTAGTTTGTTAAGTATCTTTATTATGAAAGGGTGTTAAATTTTGTCAAATGCTTTTTCTGCGTCTATTTATCATGTAAATTTTATCCTTTATTTTGTTAATGCAGTGTAACACATTGATGATTTTCCTTGTTGAACCACCTTTGCATTCCAGGGATAAATCTCACTTGATTATAGTATATGATCCTTTAACGTGCTGTGAATTAGGTTCATTAGTTTTTTGTTGAATATTTTTTCATCTATAAACATCAACGATATTGGCCCATCATTTTCCTATTGTATCTTTTTCTGGCTTTGGTATCAGGGCTATAATCATCCATTTTAAGCTGATGACGACTTAAGTACAAAAACTTTACATTTTTACTTCCCTCCCACACACATTTTATGTTATTGGTGTCACAAATTACATCTTTTTAGATCAGATATTCGTTAACATATTTTTACAGATATAGTTATCCTTTTGTCTTTTAACTTCTATACCCATATTAAAAGCAATTTATGCACCACCATTATAGTATCACCATATCCTGTGTTTGTTTATATATTTCCCTTTATCAGAGAAAGAGCTTCACACTTTCATATGCTTTCATCTTGCTGTTTAGCATCCTTTCATTTCACCTTGAAGAAGTCCCTTTCGCATTCCTTCTACGGCAAGCTAGTGACAATGAGTTCCCTTAGGTTTTGTTTATCTGGAGAAGTCTTTCTTTCAATTTCAAAGAATGGTTTTGTTGGATATGGTATTTTCAATGACACTACCTTTCTTTCAGCATTTTGAATGTAACAACATCTCAATTAGTTTGTCATGCAAGATTTCTGCTGAGAAATCTACTGATAATCGTATGAGGGTTCCTTTGTTCATAAGGAGTCATTCATTTTTTGCCACTTTCATAATTTTCTCTGTCTTTGAAGTTTGACAATATGATTTTAATATGATCAGTGTTGAATATTTTGGATTTTTCCTAGTGGAATTATTTGAGCTTCTTGAATCTGAACATCTACTTTCTTCCCCAGATATAAGAAGGTTTCCACCATTTTAAGAAGGTTTCTTTAAATAGATTTCTGTCTCTTTATTTATCTCTTCTTCTGAGAATCACATTATGAATATATTGGTGCACTGATGGTGTCCAGTAAGATTCTTAGGTTTTCTTTACTCTTTTTCATTCCCTACCTCTCACTGGATAATTTCAAATGACTTGTCTTCAAGTTCACTGATTCTTTCTTCTACTTTATTAAGTCTGATGTTGTTCTCTGTAGTCAACTTTTTCAGTTTAATTATCGTTTTTCAGCTCCAAAGTTTCTATTAGTTTTTTCTATTTCTTTGTTGATATTCTCATTTAGTTCTTGCATAATTTTATTGAGCTCATAGGACATCTTTGTGATTATTTTAAACTCTTTGCCAGGTAATTCACGTTCCTCCATTTTTTTGTTTGCTTGGTTGGTTTCTGTAGTTTTATTTTCTTCCTTTGCGTGGGCCATGTTTCCATCTTTCTCCATGTGTCTTGTAACTTTGTGTTGGGATCTGTGTTTCTAATAAAACAGCTAGCTCTCCCAGTTTTTACAGACTGGCTGGGTATAGAAGAATCAGCCCAGGTAGAGATTAAGGGGACCTCTGAAACTTTTTAGGGGGGGAAGAGGGAGATGTAACCTGTCTGTGACCAGCATGCAGTTTCTCAATTAGAGTAGCTTGCCTTTTTTGTTGTTGTTGGTTTTTTTTCTGAAGCTTGCAATGTCTTGCTCCCTCTAATGTCTTTCTGAACCACTGCAAGTTCTCTAGTTCTATAGCAGCAAGCCATCTGCACTTCCTTGTTCTCAGCAGCCACCAGGCATCCAAAGTATACCAACTCCTCATCAGCACCCAGAGTCAAGAGTCAGGTAAAACAAATATCAGTCCTTTGGGTAGCCTTCAGAAAATGTGAACATCAGTCACAGGTTCCACTCCTTTTCCTTCCTATGGAGAAAGAAGCCTCAAGTTATCCATCCTCTCCAAATAATGCTGAGTCATGCTGGCGTCAACAAGCTTTGTTCTCAGTGGCCTCTAGGAATCCAAACTATGTCAGTTCAATCAGAGCTCTGACTGATATAAACCACACACGAATCCTTCATGCAGCCCTTTGAAAAGCCAGAATATCGGATGCATGTTTCATTCTTCTCTTTCTCCCTGGAGGAAAAGTTCAAGTCAGAGTATTCTCTTTAAGCACGAAACTGTGCCAGCTTGGGTGGGATCAATGTGGGCAAAGTGAAATTGCTCTTCTTACCCATTTCAGGGCAGCTGTTCTTGGCTTTGTGCTGCCCTGGGGTGCTGCAATTTCTTAATTGGATTCTGGAATTCTCATAAAAAATATTTTGGTCCATATACTGTTGTCAAATTGGTTGGTTTTTCTCTGAGGGAACAAGGACTGGGGCTTCCAATTTCACTATCTTGTTGACATTACCTCTGAATCAGTTCTTTTAAAACAACCTCATCAGAAGTCTCACAGAACACCTATTTAAAACTTAATGTCTACAGCTTCGCCATAAGACCAGGCTGCAACGGAAGCTGAGAAGTAAAGTCTTTATGGTTAGCAGCAATTTGCCCAACTAAAAATAGAGTTTCTAGTATTAAAGAAGAAGGAGAAAAAAGGTTCATTTGTAAAAACTTGTTGATGAAGAGGGTAGTTTGCTTCCCCAGCAAAACATATAGAAAATACTTATAAATATTACTTAGTGTCATAGTACTAACCCCTACCTCATGTACCTTAACTTGATTATTGTATCTCTCCCACTACAGAATGTTTTGGTCACTGCTGTAACTCCAAAACCAAAAGTGGTGCCTAGAAAATATAAATGCTCAATAAATTTTGGTTGAGTAAATCTATTGCTACATCAATAACTTCTGCCACTTCATTGAACATACTCATTTTTAATTTACCCAGGGGGACAGAACTTGAAAATTTCCCAAGATCTAAACACAACCCAGTTGTCATGTATAAAACTGTACTGTGGAAAACTTCTCAGGAGGCTTAACTTTAATCAAATTTGATTAACTTTAATCAAATCCCTTAGAGGCCAGAAAATTATTCAACCCAGCTCTAGTCCTTGAACTTATCAGACCAGAAGGTTCTCTTGTTATATAATCTCTAAGTACCCTGTCTTTTATAGCACCTATTGCTATTATAATTCAGAAATTACATTTATAACTATATAGTTTTTTACTACATGTAAAGGCAAAGACCTTGTTAGCCTCATTCGCTATCACGCCTCTATTATCTAGCACAGTATGAGGCGCAGGGCAGATGCTGAATAAATATTAATGAATGAATGAATGAATGCATTGATAAACGATGTTCACAGCATCAGCTCTTTGGCTTTCACCTTTCCCTGGACTGCATCTAGTCAGCTTCAAGTTTAGACAAAACAGGACTGTAGAAATACAGCTAACCTACTCCTTTTACTGTTGAAGAAAGAGCTCCACAGCATATTGGACAATTGTCTAAATTTAAAAGCTATCTGGTAGTAAAGCTAAAACTGGAACTGAGGCCTCCACTCTCTCAGTTCAGCCCACACTGCACTGCACTGACTCATACTGAGCATCCTCAGGGAGCCCTATTTTCAAAACTATATTGGAAATCCTGAGCTATCAGAACCAGGCACCCAATTTTGTAGTACTCATAACTGCTTGGAGCTCCTGGGAAAAAAGAGCAAGAGAACTCTTACCAGTTACCACCAGATTCCTAAGGCCATAAAAAAGTATGCTCCCTTCTTTTGGCTTCCTTGAACTCAAATACCCTGCTTTTTCTCCTTTTTCATTGGCAGTCCTTCTCAGTCTTCATTAACTTTACTTCATCTCCCCTTTCTACGTAATCTGTTCTCCTCTCACTCTAGATATCCTCTCTGGGATGTCCTATCCTTTCCTATGGCTTCAGTGATCACATGCAAGCTGTGGAGCCTGAAACACATACCTCCGCAGTAGTGAGCACTGCTAGAGCCCTACCCAGATCCCCTTGGATCCCTCTGTGTGCCGTCCCTGTTCCCTAGCTTCTGCGTGTTTTGCTATTAACAGCTCATCTCTGTGACTTTTAGACGATTGTCTTTGGGCACTGGATTGCCTCATTCAGTGCCAAAAGATAATCAGAAGTTCTTGGGAATTTCACATTCTTTTCTCCCTGCACTAGAGTATGAAACCAGCTTTTCCGCCTCCACTGAGAACTCTGAGGTGTAATATATTCAGTAAAGATTCCTGCATATCAGGTAGAGCCTGGAACTTCATCTCAAATAACTCTCCTGTATGGCTTCTTTCCCTTCCCTGTCTTACTTCACAAACTGTAGTAAGAACCCATTTATATCCAAATTCTTGGCTTAGCTTATTCCTCAAAGAGAGCACCACCTATGACATAAAGTTTCTATCTCGCTCCTTAACTTGAGAATATACCTCCATTGTCTGCTGGGAAATTTCACTTGGGTGGCCCACAAGTCGACTTTACATGCTTAAGGCTGAACTCATATCCTTTCTCTTTAAACCTGCTTATCTCCCTGAATTTTCTATTCCACTGAATTTCATCACCATCATTCTAGAGTTCAAAGTAACACACTAGATGGCTCTTTTCTTTCTTTTCTTCTCCTTCCATCTTAATGCCCATCATGTTCAATCAACCACTAATGCCTATTACTTCTTTTGCAGAAGTAGCATATCTCTTCGCAGCTAAAGCCATATCTCTTTCACTTGATTTTTGTAGAATGATTTTCGCAACAATCATTAAATGGCCTTCCCAGCTCTGGGTGTGCTATTTTCCACACTACAGCCATAGTGATCTTTGTCTCTTCTGTGTAAAAACATTGAAATAAATTCTCATAAGTCCATAGGAGTAGGTATGAAAAATGTGTAAAGCATTCACTGTTGGCCCTTGCTTATCGTCACGGCTTCTTTGCTTTATCTGCTGACAAACAGTGCCCTCTTGCCTTCAGGCTCTTGTCTAAGCTGCTTTTTCTTGTTGGAATGTCCTGCACAACTCGCAACCCTACAATACTTACTGCCTCCCCCACTCTCAACTGTTCTTCTTCTATATTTAAATTTATTTACTCGGTCGACAAATAGTATTGAGTCTCTAAGATGTGCCAGGTACTATTCCAAACATTCAAGTAGCCAGGTCCCTAACTTTATGATACCTCAAAGTTTCAGTTGGAAAGATAGATATCGATCAATTGATTGAACAAATGTAAAATTATATCTGTGCAAAGAACTACAAGAGAACTACATGGAGTTCTATGCTCTTTTACCATGTAATAAAAGATCTGGCTTGAGTTTAGATCTGATGAATCAGCACCAACTAGGTGAAGAAGGGTAAAAAGAGCAGTCCACACTTTAGAAAGAACCTGGGGAATTCCCTGTGATAGGAAGTAATATGGTGTGTAAATAAGATTAAAATTAGGCAGTCAGTTTAGTGATCAGACCTTAGGGAAACTTCCTAACCACTGAACTCTACCCACACTGTTGGCTCAAAACCCCACTGACATACTGCTGTGAAACCCTGTGCAGAGCTCTATTATAGCATTTATACTATATAGTGAGACTATTGACATGTTAGCGTCACATCACAACGTAAATCTTTTAAGACCAATACTGTACAGTATTCATCATTACATCCATAGAACACATTGCAATGATGACATAATGAGGAAAGAAAGAAGGAAGGAAGGTAAAAGTCAGGAAGGCAGAGAAGGAGAGAGAAATATAGAAAAGGGAAGGAGGAAGGGAGGGAAGAAAATTGTTTTTTTTGTTTGTTTGTTTTGTTTGTTTTTAATAAAGAGTAATCCAATATCCTGAGAGGTGAGAGGCAATTCATGGTGTGTATGGAAAGAATTTACACTGAAGTTAGAGCTGAGTACATGTGTCCAGCCATGGAGACTGATTTAATGGAGTTGGGGAAGGATGCTTTCGAGTCCTCATATATCCTAGAACACAGCCTCTGGGAAGGAAGTATGAGTAATTGAGTCCAAGTTACTGCAAGGAGATGTCGGTAGATAAATCCTCAAACTAGGGCTTGCTCAGCAGACCTGAGCCCTGGGAACTAACTGTCCCAGAAAGACACAGTTTAGCATCAGAAATTCCTTAGGTAAAGTACAAGGCAGCAACCAAGTCAAGACTTCTATGGCTGAAGAGTGAGCAATAAAAAAATTTCCGGATCCAAACAGAAAGAAAAAAAATTTTAATGACAAAAATACTGAAAGAAAAAGCTCTGTCTAAATAAGTTGAGCCATATAAAAATGCCTGTATTTGACCATTTTTTAATCTACAGAAATAATAAATCGATGTAGCCTAACTAATCTAATATTAGAAAGAACTAAAAATAAATAATCCAGAACTCCCTGTATATCTTATCTCCAACTTATCAACTTTCATAATATATAATATACACTATGATAAAGAAGTTTCTGTACCTTTAGCAGCTGATAATGTATATCGTTCTGGAAAGAGAAAATATTTTTATAGACGTACATTTATTTCTTCTTCATTTATTTATTTAACCTCTATTTCTTGACCTCCCACGAGGTGCCAGGCATTGCGTTACGGCTTTGGCAATAGGCGAAACAGCCACTCATGTGGAAGCAGACTTTTAACAAATAAAAAATAAATACTAACATATTTCTATATTATAAGTGTTATGAAGAAAAGGATAGGACACTATGAGAGAGAACAGCAGGGGGTATTATGGGTTGAACTGTGTTCCCCTAAAATTCATATGGTGAAGTCCTAACTCCCAGAATGTGACTGTATTTGGAGATAGAGACTTTAAAGAAGTGATTAAGTTAAAAAAAAATTGGGTCATTAGAGTGAACCCTAATTCAATATGACCGGTGTCCTTATTAGAAGAAGAGGTTAGGACACAGACACACAGCGATGGAAGACCACGTGCAGACATAAGGAGAAGGCTACTACCATCTACCAGGAGAGAGGACTCAAGGGAAAACAACCCTGCCAACACCTTGATCTTACACTTCCAGTTTCCAGAACTGCGAGAAAACACATTTCTCTTTGTAAGCCACCCAGTCTGTGGTACTTTGTTATCCCGGCCTTAGGAGACTACTAATATGGGGGTGGGAAGATAGGGGGGGCAGGGTGGAGGAGAGATTAGATTCAGTCCTTTCTGAAGAGTAAAGAACTGGTAGGAATTAGGTGGGGCAATGTTAAAGAAAATAGCAACACAGGCAAAGAACAGAGAATATACCATAAAGTTGAAAACCAGAAAATCTCTCTCTCTTCCTCCTGAGTAGCGGTTGACTCATCCACATCTAAGCCACCAGCGAGACCAAAGACCAAGGCTGCTATTATACACTCTCTTCACAGCCAGACTGTCAAGCTAACTGGGTCGTGTATTTTTCTCATATCATTTAATATTTATACTTACGATGCCTAATATTTATTGGGTGGTTATTATATGTTGGGCACTTTAGTGGTATTAACATGTTCCATACTCAAAAAACAATTCTGTAAGGTATGCTTTTATTAATCTCATTTGCAAGATATGTTCAAGGTTTAAGTAAGGTACAGGGAGGTAAATAAATTTCTCAAGTGTGCACAGCAAATAGAAGAAAGATGAAATGATGAGTCATTGTGGGTTTAGAACTCATGTTCACGCACAATTAGAACTGTTCTGGAATCCTGCAGGTATATGCTCTTTAATCGTTCTCTAAGATTTTTGTTTTTCCATTTTACCTGAATATTAAGCCTGCCATAAAATTATATTATTATAAAAATATGGAGTACACTTCAACTTTGATGATATTTTTGAATTACAAATAAACTCTGGACTCGACACTGTTAAATGAACAATGTATTTTCTCATTTTTAAACTACTGATAACTAGGGTTTTTGTTACTCGCAGCCAATATTTTCCTACAAAATTCAACATATACAAAAAAAAAAAGAAAATCCTCTGATACAACTTAAGAAAAATGAAAAAAAAATACTGCCTATACTTTCACCAAACATCCAAACTGTTAACATTTTAGTGACTACCTTATCAGATATTTTTTATACATGTAAATTTCATTTACAAAAAAAAAAAAAACGAGTCATTTTGTAATCTACATGTTTTCTTAACAATATGCCATGGAAATTTTTCTATTATATTTGATTTTGTGTATACAAAATTTATGAAATAAATGCCATTAAAAGTTATTTTAATGCAGAGGACAAGAAACTTTTTGTGCAAAGGGTTAGAAAGTAAATATTTTAGGCTTTGAGTGCCGTATAGCATCTGTTCCAACTACTCAACTCTTCCATTGTGGCACAAAAGTAGCCTTAGATAATATAGATACAAGTGGGAATAACTGTGTTCTAATAAAACTTTATTTATAAAAACAAGAGGCAGGTCAAATCTGACCTGTGGGCCATAGTTTGCAGATTAGTGTTCTAAAGCATTGTTTTGAATGGCTGCCTAGAATCTCTTTAAGTGTACATATGACGATTTATTAAGCCCTTTTCAAAAGCAGAGAACATATTTCCTACATATTTGTTCTAACCAATGAAAATAGAAATGTAGATATGTTATAAATACCAATGGAGTGAATAAATGAATGCTGATAGTTTTCAGGATGAAAATTAAATTTTTGACATGTATAAGAAAGACAAATTTGATAGAAAGACAAAATTTATGATGCTAAATTTAAAAAGGACAACTTGGGCAACTTTTTATAGATTCAATAAAAATTCTCCTCGAGTAAACCTCAGAAAGCAGACAAAGAAGGAAAACCCAAAGGGGGAATGTTGAAATAGCCAATGACCAGATGACCGAATCCAAAAAAGCATTTTCCTCGGGAGAGATTTATAGTGATGCAGAACCAAATCTGGATGAGGATTCAGTGCTCAAACAAATAGAACCTCAGTTCACATTAATGTGAGGTTTTATGTAAGCAGAGCTCCTTCACTGGAGGGACGATGTCTGGTTCTTTCCAAAATAAGAATGGTAAATGTATGATATCTAAACCTCTGTCCAAATCTACATTATAAACTCCATGTTAATTTTTGTAGTAATCACTAGTTACAGATATTCTTTATTCTGTAAAGACCAGTTTGGTTTTCAAAAGGTTAAGTTAAACATGGGCATTTCTTCAGCTAAGGATATTAAATCACAGGACAAATAAAAAAAAAATGTTCCACATTATAAAGCAAGAATGCAAACCATAGAAGCATGCATATTTGCAGGGATTAATCAATGTGTATTGTTAAATATTTCACTTAATTCCACAAAATCTGTAAAAGAAAGCTATGAAGAAACAAAAGCATTCTTTACCATCTGGCAAAACCTAATTAAATACTGCTCTGGAAAGACGGTTCATCTGCCCATCAAGAATTGTATAGCAATTGTCTTTGAGATTGCCTGCTCCTCCTCAATAGTTGACAGACATGAGATGACACTTCATTTAAACAGAATCTCTATTGGATTGTCAAATGCAGGTGCTATGACCTGTGAACCAGGAAGCAGTCCCTCCAGGCTCATCAAGAAATGCAGGAGAAAGTGTTTGGAATTATGGTGATAAATGGGAACTATTCAACTGCTCAGTAGTTTGAAGCTGCTATTTACTGAGGCCTACACAATAATTTAACACATGTCATGAAGCACTTGGAAATGTCGTAAGAAAAAAAAAAAAGCTATTTATCATTGGTAAAACTTAGAGTTAAACCATTCACCTGTGATTCAGCTGATCCTTGCGGCTACTGATTTTCAATTGTGTCTTTATCAGAAAGACCATAGAGATTTATTATTTTAGGGGGATATTTAAGGCAGAGACCTTGAACATTTTGCAATGAAAAGTTATTTTTCATTTTCCTAGGACTTTGGGATTTGGGGTGGTTTGTGGGTAAACAGTTGAATAGTAGGCTTGACTTCTGAGCAGAGCACACAAAAAGATAATGCTAATGTTGGTAGTTCAAAAACCATAAATGAAAGAAAGACAGGTATGGTAACCAGCTTGAAAAATGGTAACCTAGTATATTTTTGAGATTTGAGGTCATCTATATTTTTATTCTAGTAATACTAACACTCTACAATTACACCACTATGGTTACTACTGAAATTACTGCTGTCACCTCCACTTACTATTTACAGAAAACTTACAATGCGCTATCCTTTAGTAAATTCATTCCAAAAATATGTATCTCATCCCTGCTACGTGCAGAACGCTGTGTTAAATCCTGAGTATACATCTTAACATAGTTTTCTCTTTCAGCGATAAGCACTTTCATAAGGAAGCTGTTTCATATGCCTACATTTCAGGTCTTGAAGACGTAACCATGGGTGGTGAGCCAATATTTCCATTTAACAAGAATTTCATAAATGATAGTGGACAGAATGTACAGTGAAAGATTTTCATGTGCTAATTGAGTTCCCTAAATGTCAAGTGATTAAGAGACACCTGGAAGAAACTTGCAAGGTTACATGAGAGAAACAATAGTTTCATCTTCTTTCCAATACATCCTGAGCAGAACCACAGGAATAATCCTCAATATGGCAAAAACTTTCATTAATTCAATGTGCATTCAGCACCTATTGAGCTAACTATAGTACCATGGATTTTTTAATTAAAATTTTCACTCTGAGAAAATTACAGAAAATGTATCACATGCTTTTACAAGAAATGATACAGAGAGATCCTGAGTATCCTTTACCCAGTTGTTCCTTCAATGGTGACATCTTGCGAAACTATAGTGCGATATCACAACCAGGATGTTGATGTAATACAGCCAAGATATAGAATGTTTCTATCATCACAATCATCTCTCAGACTGTCCCTCTGTCGTCACATTTTTCTTTGCACAGCTAATCAATCTTTAACCCCCATAACCACTAACTATTGTGTTCTAAATTTCTATTATTTTGTCATTTCAGGAATGTCATATAAACGTAATTATATATAAGCGATCTTTTGGGGATTGGCTCTTCTCACTGAGCTTATTAGTTCTCTAGAGATCTGCTCCGGTTAATCTGTGTATCAACAGGACATTCTTTTTGATCGCTGAGTAGGGTTCTATGGTATGGAGGTGCCACCCTTTGTCTGACCCTTCACCTATTGAAGAAAATCTGGTTGTTCCCAGTTTTGAGCTGTTACAAATAAAACTTCCATAACATTCACAGACGGATTTTTTCATGAACATAAGTTTTCATTTCTCTGGGATAAATGCCTAGGAGGTTAATTGCCGAGTAGTGTGGTAATTGCAGATTTAGATTTCTAAGAAACTGCCAAATTGCTTTCAGAGTAGCTATACCATTTTACATTCTCTGTACAGTGTAAGAATGATTCTGTTTTTCCACATATTTACCAGCCTTTGGTATTGTCATGGTTTGTTTGTTTGTTTGTTTGTTTTTTACCCATTCTGATTTGTGTGTACTGGTATCTCATTGAAATTTTAATTTGCATTTTATCAAGAGTTAATGATGATTAATATTTTCTCATGGGCTGATTTGCCACCTGTATAGCCTCTTCAGTGTAATGTTTCTTCATGCTTTTTTCTCATTTGTTAATTGGGTTGTTTGACTTTTTTTAACTGTTGAGTTTGAGAGTTCTTATATATTCTAGACACTAATCCTGTGTTGAATATGTGTTTTACAAATATTTTTCCAAATCTGTAGCTTGTCTTTTCATCCACTTAACTGGCTTTTTCTCAGAGCAAGTTTTTAATTTTAAGAAAGTCCAATGTATCAATCCTTCCTTTTATGGATGTTTTTGGTATTAAGTCTAAGAATTCTTTGCCTAGACCCATATCCTAAAGATTTTCATGTATTTTTTCTAAGCATTTATAATTCTATATTTTACATGTAAGTCTGTGATTCATTTTGAGTTAATTTTATATAAGACGTGAGACCTTGTTCGAGGTTTATTTTTTTGCCTAAAGGTGTTTTAGCACCATCTTAATTGAAAAGGCTATCTTTATAAAAGTTATTTGGTAAAATGACCTTTGGCAAGTCAGTAGTGTATACCTGTGGGGATCTGTGTCTGGGTTCTCTATTCCATTTCACAATCTTTGTGTCTCACCTTTAACCGAGACCACTTGCCCTCGGCTACTGTAGCTATACAATGTCTTGAAAGTACGTAGATTCCTCCCACCTTATTCCAAGCTTATTTAGCTCTTCCCGTTCCCTGCCTTTCAATATAAATTGTAGAATATTTTTGTCCATGTCTACAAAAAAATCGTGCTGTGATTTTGATAGGAATTGTATTAGACCTGTATATCACCTTAGAAAGCATTACCACCTTCACTATGTGGCTCTCCCAACCCATAAATACTGTACATCTCTCCATTTTTCACAGATGTTTGATTTTTTCTATGGTGTTCTATGGTATTCAGCATATAAGAACTGCTAACATTTTGTTATATTTATACCTAAGTATTTTTTAAATGATTATAAATGGTACTATAGTTTTTCCATGTGTTAATTGCTATAAGTATATATAGAGAGAATTATAATTGCTTTTTGTATGTTTACCTTATATTCTATGAGTTTCATGAGTTTTCTGATAGATTCTGTAAGATTTTTTATGAAGATGATCATGTTATCTGCAAACAGAGACAGGTTCATATCTTTCATTCTAAATCTGCGTTCTTTTTAATTTCCTTTTCTCACCTTATTGCATTTGCTAAAACTTCCAGCTTATGTTAAATAGAGAGTTGAGAGCGAACTCCATACCTTATTTCTGATCTCAAAGAAAAGCATTCAATCTCTTACCACTGAGTATCATACTAGCTGTAGAGATTTTGTCGATGTTCTTTATCAAATTGAGGAAGTTTCTCTCTACTGTTTTTCTGAGGCTTTTATCATGATGGTGTTAAAATCTGTCAAATGCTTTTCAGCATCAATTGATATAATCATCTGCTTTTTTCTTAATTAGCCTATTATGTTGGATTACATTAATTGGTTTTTCAATATTGAAGTAGCTATGCATCTCTGGGATATATCTGTTTATGGTGTATATATATTTTAATGTATTATTTAATATATTAACAAATTGTATTTACTAAGATTTGTTAAGGATTTCGTGTGTGTATTCATGAATATATTCATATATATTTATATTCAAATTGGCCAGTAGTTCTCTTTTTTTACAATATTTTTGCCTGGCTGTCTCTGCTTGGTATCAGGGTACTACCAGCTTCATAAAATAAATTGAAAGTGTTCTCTCTTTTTCTATATTCTGGAGGAGACTATATCATATTGATGTCATTCTTTCAACATTAACTAGAATTCGACAGTAAAAGTACTTTTGTATTTTTCAAGGTATTTTATCTGTGAAATTTTTATGTGTTTGTAGTATCCCCTTATTATTTTTTTTTTTTATGTCTGCGGGGTCTGTAATTATTTCCTTTGGTTTATTCCTGATCTTATTCGTTTTTTCCCTGTCTTCCTTTTTTGTCTATCTTGCTAGAGGTTTGTCAATTTTAGTTATCTTTTCAAAGAACAAAGCTTTTCTTTCCTTGATTTTCTCTAATGTTTTTGTATTTTTGATTCCACTGATTTCTGCTCTTATCTTTAGTGTTTTATTCCACATGCTTTGGGTTTATTTTGTTCTCCTTTTTCTCAATTTTTGAGGTCAGAGCTCAGATTATGGATTTAAAACTTGTCCATTTTTCTAACGTGTGTATTTAATTCTTTAAATTTCTTTCTCAGTACTAATTTACTGTGTCTCACAAGTTCCAGGTTCGTTTTTTCATTTCCACGTAGTTCGATGTATATTTTCATTTCCCTTCAGACTTCTTTATTGATCTGTGGATTATCTGGAAACATGCTGTTTAGTTTCACGTATTTGGAGATTGTCCTGTTATTATAATGTCATTGAATTCTGATGTCATGAATCTGCAAGTTTTAATTTTTGCCAAATTTGGGAAATTTTCACTCATTAGTTTTTCAAATACATTTTCAGCTCACCTTTTTTTACTCTTCTTCTGGGTCTTTGATGACACAAACATTAAATCTTTTTTAAATTACTGCACATATGTCAGAGACTGTTCATTTTGTTTTGTTTTGTTTTCAGTCTATTTTTTTCTGTTTTTCAGATCAGGCAATTTCCATTATTCTATCTTCAAGTTCATTGACTATTCTTCTGTTCTCTTCATTATGCTGTTGAGCCTATTTTGCAAGGGGGCTGTTATATTTTTTGAGTTCTAAAATTCCATTCGGTTCTTCCTTTTATCTTCCATTTCTTTACTGACACTTTTAACATTTTCCTGTATTTCAACTATACCCATAATTGTTCACTGAAATATTTTTACTATGTCTACTTTAAATCTCCTTGTCAGATAACTCTAATATCTGAATCTTCTCAGTGTTGGCATCTGATTGTCTTTCTTATTCATTTAGAAATTTTCCTGATATTTTTCAATGATAAGTGATTTTAGATTATAACCTGGATATTCTGATATTACACTTTGAGACTCTAGATCTTATTTAGATCTACTATTTAATAGGCCTCCGCTGATGGGGATCCTATAGGAAAAGGAGGCCACCCACTTCCTCCTTTTTACTAGCTGGAGATAGAAATCTAAGTTACCTTGGACGCCTACACTGAAATCCACGGGGGAAAGGTACCCATCATTGCTGGGCTCCATGGGATTGCGACCCTCTGCTACACTTCTGCTGCACGACCCAGTATGGGAGGGTGCAGGGAGCCCCATGACTACTCTCCAGGTAGCCTACACGAGCAGGACCAGAAAGTGGCCTCGTTACTGCTGAGTGGGAGTGAAAGCCCTGTCTCCACTAAGCCATCTCTGATACCAATCCACAAGGTGAAATAGGGGTGTAGTACTACTGGTGAGCCAAAGGTAAAAGTCACAGAGGACTTCCCACATGGTCTCCACAAATACCATAGGGAGCATCCTCATTCATTTGCTACCCAGGGAGGGGGAACATCCTAGCTGCCCACTCTCTGACACCATCCCAACAGAGGGGTTAGGATACCTCATTGCAACCTGACAAGGGTGTAAATCTAGATTCTCCACTCAGCTTTGCTAATGAGTGCAGTAACACCATGGTGTTTTCTACAGCTTTTGGCTGGAGTAGAGCAGTTATTGTCTAAAAGTTTTCTGACTTGCTGCATTACCCCTTTCCTGTTTCTCTGATTAGAGAAAGTGAGTTTGTCATGGGCCCATTTTTTGAATCCTTAGCCATTGGTGTTTCTGTGTTGCTCGTTTCTCCAACCCCTAGTCTAGGGGGGGAGAAAATCCAAGGAAACGCTGCCATAGAATTTCTCCAATTTCAACATCCCTAGTTGTTCTCTCTTCTTCTCTTCACCTTTCAGTATAACATATACATATACATATACATATACCTATACATATACATGTACATGTACATATACATGTACATATATATGTGCATATATTTTAATCGTTGAGATTTTATCTGTACTTAAAAGGAAGAATAGAACAATGGATGTCTTTATATCTTTTTGGAAATGGAAGTCCTATATAAATTATTTTGTTTCTTACATTTATTCAGCAAATATTTATTGAGACACATAGTAAGTGCCAGTATTTTGTGTCTTAGCCAGTACTGACTAAGAAAGTTGCAGTATCTACTCTCAAGGTAACTATAATTTAGTAAGGCAGAGAAAAAAACAAACATAAAATTATTCATTATTCATTAATTACAACTTAATTAATTTGTACTTCTTAGTAGCATGTGAGCAAATATAGGAAGCTTAGTTTTACGCAGTATTTGACACAATATCTTATGTACATGCTAATTATAAATAATATAGTATATAAAAGAACAGTTTTTTATCTAATTATGGAATAAAGTACTAGCATTTATCTTTTAAAATAAATAAATTTAAAGACAATAAAATAGTATATACAGTGCCTCATGAATTTATGATGTAATGATAGTTGAAAAAATGTGTTCATGAATGTTGAATTACAAATTCAGAAGTTGAAGACATTTCTGGGTAGTATATGCTTTTGAGGTTATTATAATGAATAAGAACTCTACTCTCCCTCTCGGATTAACTCTTACTGCTACTAATAAGACAGAATTCCAGGTTGAGTGAACTTTAGTTATATCTCAGTACAGTGATTCTGAGGGTTTTGGTGCCTGTGAAACTCTTCAGTGACACAGTCTTACTTCATTATGGAAAGTTCAGCTACTTTGTCTTTGGATTGAGCTGACTTCATTGTCTACCATCTTCCAAAGAACACGTTGACATTTTTAATTTGATGGACTGCTGAGAAACCACAGCAGGATATAGACCAACCCATCAAAAGTGAATTGAAGACTTCATTGATGTGGAGAGCTAATTATGTGACGATGGGGAGTGGGACACTGATTGAAATCCATCTGACTTTTTAGTGCTCGCTCTGTAGGCTAGCCCCTGAGAGGAATAATAAATGAAGGTGACTCGTTCTCTGTTCTCACCAAGGTACTGCCTAGTCCTTCTCTGTTACAAGTCATTTGCAAAGACCCTGCTGCCTCCCCCAAATGAAGAGTTCAGAGACAGGCAAGAATGTTCTGTTTCACAGATCTCAAAGCAGTCTTCATTTTGCCCTGAGAAGGTCCTGAGAACCTGCTTTCAGATTCTTTACTGAACATATTGACTCGGCCTCTGTACTTTCTCTCAAACTTATCTTGAACTTGACTATTTTAAAAATAACTCTAACCACCATTTATGTGTATGTGTGTATGCATATAGATAAATAATGCATGTGTATGTTGGTTTAAATTTTGTATACATAATTTCATTAAATTCTCCAGGATCAGATCAATCCTATAAAGTTATGGAAAAGGAGGCTAATATATAGAGAGGAGGCCTGCGTTTGAGTTCCATTTCGATGACTTTGAGCATGTATTGTATTATATTATAATACGATGTTTGTATTGTTTATATTTTATATTATGGGAGGGTTTATGTATTGTATTATAAAGGTCTCATAAGTTTATGTATTGTATTATAAAGGTCTCATAAGACAATAACCACTAATACGCCTCTTAAAGAGGCACTAAATACTGATATCTAGTATTTCTCTACCTGATATCCATCATATGTATGGCCTCTTTCATTTTTATTGAGACTGAGAAGTTCTATACACCCAAATCTGCTTTTATCTATCTGATATGGCTCCCCTCTGGCTTCCACATCATGTCTGAATATTTGGCTTCAACTTATGCTCCCTGCAGTATGAAATCCTTGGCTCTCCACTTCCAAATATATACTTCCGAATAAATGGTTCTCATCTCTGTCCTCACTGCTCACATTCTTGACTGAACACACCCTGCTGGGTTTCCGGATCAAATTCTGCTATTTTTTCAAGCTTATCGAGACAGTTTTAAAAAAGAGAAGTAACATTTCTCTTGGTCATCAATGAAATGTCATATAAGACACTGAGTTATATATTTTATAGGCATTATCTCATTTAGCGCTCACAACCTTCTTACCCAGGTACTACTATATCCACTTTTACAAATGCATAAAAGAAACTCAAAGAAATTACTCAGATAAAGTCACATAACTAGAAAATGATGGAAACAGGACTCGAATCATGGTATACCTCACCTCCTAAGCTCTTATCCTCTACAATAGCATTTCTCACAAATCAAATGATGAGTTAATTCCTTTTAAAGGAGAGAAATTCTGGTAGACACCCATTTGTGATATACATTATGATTTTGATAGTAGTATTTATCAACTACAAATGTAACTTTTATACTTATAACTCTTGTACAAACCCCAAATCCAAAGATATCTCCATTGGGTGGCAAAGGGTCTTCTTAAACGTATCATATAAACTTCTTAAACTTAAACTTACCATATACAAAATTGATCGATTGATATTCCACTCTATTCCCAACCTACTTTTTCTGGGATCTTTCGTTTTTCATTTAATGACAACTGTGTTTCTCTAATATTCTAAGTAAAATATATCAGCGTCGCCCTTAACTTGTCTTCCTCTCGTTCTCCACAGGGAAATCCTGTAGGCTTTCTCTTCGGAATAGATCTAGAATGTTAGCTTTTTTCCCAACTATCACTGCTTTCATCTTGGTTCAGGTCACAGTTACCTCCCACAGGGAGTAGTCTCCCCCTGTATCTCCTTGTTTTTGTCCTCGACACCTTTAAATTCATTTGAAACATAACAGCCAAAGAAATCCTAGTAAAATATAAATCAGATCATGATATTTCTGTGCTACAATCTGTCTAATGGCTCCCACTGGACTTAGAATAAAAGCCGAAATCCTTCCTATGAGTTACAAGGATCTACATAGTCAGACTTGTTTTTAACTTAAATGTTGTGTAATTTTATTCTTTCCTTTATTTAGATCTCTCCAGCAACATGGACTTGGTCACTCTTGTCAAGGATGCAGGCATGCTCTCACCTTAGGGCTCAGGGCCTCCTGTTCCCCTCTACCATAAAAGCTCTCCCCGGGGTTACCTACTTAGAAGACCCATGCTTCCTTCAGATCTCCAATGCAATTTCACCCACTCAGTGAGACTGGTCTTGACCACATTATTTAAAATTGCAACTCTCCTCCAGTCTACTCTGTTACCTTTCTTATTTTCTCCTTATCACTATCTCACTCCTTATATATTTTATATATTCGTAATGGCGATTGTCTCCTCTTCCATTATAGTACAAAGCTGTATGATGAGGAGGATTTTTATTGGTTCACCGCTGTATTTCTAGTAATTAGATGACTGATTTGTACATAGCCAAACAATAATTAACTGTTGAATGAAAGAATTTAAAACAAACAGCAAAATCACCAAAATAGTTAAATATGACAACATTAGTTTAATGTTATAGATTAGTTTTATGAAATTTATTGAAACTAATTTGCTGATATTACATTCAATAATAGAAATATATTTGTATGTTTTGTTTTTTAGTTGTATTCAAATTCTTCTGAATTTGAGTATGCTGAGTTATTATTTCAGTCACCATCATTATCACTTTTCTTAATATTCTTATTAACGATGAAATTGTTTTTTTTATTTTGGTGGGCCAATCAGTATAATAGTAGGGTCGAGCCATAGTATGCAAAGAGAAAACACTTATATCCTTTACATATTTACTACTACACTTATTGCCAGTGAAGTATGGATAATGAGTATAAAAGATGAAAAATGTCCCCCAAACATCAATTTACCATGTGAATATGGCATAGAAAGCACTAATTGTTTGGTGACTCCATGCTTTATGCTAACCCCATGCTTCAAGATAGGCAGAAATTCTCTTTCACCCATGACTCTTTCTTTCTGTTTGCAATCTTACTGTGTGCCAGGTGAAGCTTTCTGTCCTTCACCTCCTGTGAAGGTGACTGTAAACACAAACACAAACATGGGCAGTAAAAATACATGTCAGTACTCAAACAGATATCATATAGCTGACTCAGAAGATGCTTATTTTTTAAGATGATGATCCAGAGTAAAATACAAAATTTATAAATTCTCATAAAAATAGAGAGTATGTCTGCAGGCCCATGATCCACAAAGCACAGTTAGAAAACATTCCTATACTACAAAGATTTTGCAATATAAAGTATGATAAATGATACATGGAAATACTGCAGTAGATTCAATTGGAAGAGAGACATTCAGTTTGTGAAAAAGCACAAACTTTCTAAAGAAGTGACATTTGTACTAGGGCCAATTTAGCGAGAAGGTAACTGAAGAGGAAGTTAATTCAGGTAGAGAAACTGCATGAGCAAAGGATTAGAAGCGAGACAGCCTAAGAAACTTTCAAAACCTTTAATTTTCTGGAAAACAGAATACGAGAAGATTAATGTAGGTTAGCATCGAGGGGTAATCTGGATATTAGAGAAATTAAAAAATAATGATAGCCTATGGATATACAGTGCCTTCTATACCTGCCAGGCACTATTCTAAGTGCTTTACACAAAGCAACATGTCTAATCTGTACAATAAACATTAAAATAGCTATGCTTTCATATTCTCCTCTTTACTGAGGCTGAGGAAATTCATTAACTTTCTCAAGGCCACACACCTGAACAGATCCCATAGTTTAATTCTGGACTCCATGTTTAACCACTATGTCCCAAACTTCTAAGTGGATAGCTCAGTGCATATCAAGAATTAGAACCCCAAGGAACACAATAAATGATTCACAGTTAACGTAGCAGGAAAAGTAAAGGAAACTTTCAGCAGCAGGCAGTAATATTTTGAAAGCAAGATCTCCTAAACGTTAATAAAATATGTCACAGACTCAGTTTCTCATTAGGCCAGAAGGTGAGAAAAGAGTTACGAAGCTCATTTCCTTCTTCTCTTACCATCATTTTCCCCCCTGCTGCTTCCCAACAGTCACCTCATTGAAGCACTTCCTTTCATTTCAAGCCCTAGAACTGCTCTAACTGTTCATTTATCATTTTTTTTTCCCAAGAACTAAATATTTCAGTAGTTTGTGCTTCATGAATCTGATGTAAGAAATTGTTGGCCTTCAGTCATCTCATGAATGCTAAAACTGATCTGTGAAAACTTAGAAAGTCATGTTAAGATCTTTCTTTCCAGAGTTCTCCACTCTTAAGAGTGTAGGGGACATTTAGCTAAAAATGTGTAAAATTTCCAAGAAACAAAAGTCAAGCAAAAGAGGCAAAGTGGTTGTATATTTCTGTTTAGTAAATCTTTTAAACTTCTTTATGTGTTCTTTCATCTGTCAACTAGAATGATAAATGAAGGTCCTTGATGCATAAATTAATATTCATCTTAATTTTAATAAATATGGCATGAATATTCTTGTTCTTCTCCCCATATTCTCTTTACTAAAACATGCTGTATGGTAACTGATTTAAGCACTCTTTCTAAGTGATTCAGATACGAAAACATTTCATATAACCTTATAATATGTATCTGAATGGTATAGATATTTAAAAATATCAGGTCACTCAGTATTTAGCTTAAATTCTGCTAAATCAATTTAGACCATAATACAAAAATACATTTTGTTCTGAGAAAAAAGGCTTTTTCATACTCAAAAAGATAAAGTGGAATATATGTTATTTCTCTTTTTGTGTTTAAGTGAAGGTGGAGAAAAGACATGAGAAGTAATAGCATGGTATAATTTAAATGTTTATAATAATAACTCTATATTATCAAGAAAATTGTAAATTATTGTAAATTATTTAAGTATGTTTATAAAAGCACATTTTTACATTATTACTGAATCTTTAAATATATTTAATTATTAAAAGAATAATAAATGTCATTCATCAATAGCATCTGCAATAAAAACAATACTGCACCCATTCTGTGCTATACGTGCAGTAGAGCCGAGAATGGAGCATTAGATGGGTCCTCCTATCTAATATATGAATAACTCCACACCTGGTGGAGATCAAGATGACAATGTAGTCACTCCAAGCTAAAAAGTGGTTAGACTATCGTATTAAATACTTTATTTAAAATATATATTGAGTTCAGCCACTATTTAGTGCTGGGGATAATACTATTTGTTACTGTAATGAATGAAAAAGTCAATACAAGCAAGTTCACTGACCTCGTGGAACTTACATTTTATTTGGGGGAGGGGCACAGATAATAAAGATGCGAATATATAAGTGATGTTCAGGTCTCCTGTGTAAAATGGGAGAAAAGACTGGGAAACTGGAAATCTAGATTGTAGTATAAGTAGAGGGAAAAGAGTACATGAAAACTTGAACAAGTTTAAATGCTGGCTCCACTTATTCTTATCCGTGTGAACCCACAAAGACATTTACAATCCCTGGGCTTCCACTTCTTCACATGTAACGTGAAGGTCTTACACTGATTGACGTCTAATGCTGCCTCCATGTTGTGTAATATCAAATGCATTGAGAAAAACAAAGGAACACTTTCCAAACAGAAGAGATTGCCTTTGTACCCAAGTGACATCATCACTTCAATTAAAATATTTAAGATTATGATACATCTAAATTGAAGAAAGCACGAGCATGCTAAAAGAACAGATTTAGAGACTTCCAGTCAGGATGACAGATTAAAATCCTCTCAGTTAGCTTTACTCGCCTCTCTAGAACCCATGAAGACAGAAAAAAAAAAAAAGTGATTTTTTAAAAGACATCTGTATATTCAGAGAATGGAGACAAGCATCTAACTTTTCCAAACAGCAAAATATGTGACTTACCAGAATCAGCACTCAGGAAAGCTGATAAGCAACTCGACTTATGGAGACATACTCAGAAGGTTCATAAATTATGATTAATTAGTTCTTCTGTAGTGCTGTGAAGTTAGGGCTAAAAGCTGTGGAGTACTGGCTGAAATTCCATTTAAGAATCTTTTAATTTGACCAAAAGTTTGGTCATCAATGCATCCTTCAGATCGATTTACGACTGTGGACCAAAAAAATGGGGGTTCTCTGAAAAGTAATTTATGATCTGATCATAAATTCCTTACTGGGCAGATCATGGTGGGTAGTGACACCCAAGGCCTATAACTTTTTACTAAAAGGTTTATCTTTGCCTTAAGGAGAGCCTGTCTAGTTTTCTGTGCATCTAGGTTAATGCCTCTTTGAAACCCCTAGACCTTTCCTTCTAAAGGGTCACCACCCTAAAGAGAGTACATAACCTCATTAACCATCCTGCGATCCAGTCCCCACCCTGCTTTTTCCCACCTTCATGTAATTTTCTTTCATTCTCTTACTAATTTCAAATGCATAAAAGAAGCTGCAAAACTGTTATTCTCCAGAGCATTTGAGATCTTGCTCCCCAGCATATGTTGTCAGTTAGGCTCAAATAAACTCAAAAATTATCTTAAAAAAAAAAAAAGGAGAAAAAGAAAACTTTAGACACTCCCCTTGCCTCCCATTCCAGATCTTCCAGATTTTCCATGTGTAGTCAGAAGTCCAGACTTAACTATATTCTAGCAAAAGATGAGTGGGTTATTCAATGGGAAGAACTTTTTTTTTTTAATCTCTGGAATGAAGGCCCAAACATAATTGAGAATAAGTGTATCAAAAAGAAAACAAAGCAATTATATGGGCATATATATACTGAATGTATACTGCCCTAGATCTCTTCTCGAGTAAAATTAACTCTTGGTCCAAAAATCTTCATTTTGAAGAATTATTTTCATGGAAATAAATAATAATACTATATATATATATATATATATATATACACATACACACATACATACATATGAACATTACATCCATATTATGTAGCATTAGGCATGTAAGGATTTATTAAATTTATATACAGTAAAGCAAGAAATAACCCCTTATAGATTTTAAGAAAAAAGTTATTTTGAGAACAATATCGTTAGTATGTTCACATTTGTTTTTTGTTTTTTTTTAAAAAGGTAGTGGAAAAGAAAAAAATTCTTCCATATATAGTATGTATATCTGAACAGTTATGTAAATATATAAAATAACATGGAGCAATACAGTGAAAATTGTTGATTTCTGTGCTATTTTCAGCCAAGTGGGGAAAAAGGCTGTTTCTGTGTATTATATCAATGTTGATGATCTATCTACATGACAAGCTTTGATGTTCTCATCACATCTTATAAAGACATTTCTGTTTTAGCAGCCATAAACTTTGATGCAATTTATGTTTATTCATCTTCTATCTACCTGATAGTCTATAAATTAGGTTGAACCATTAATTTCATGACCATTAACTAAAAATTTCACATATGAAATTGTCCATATTTAACCATTTGAATTACAAAAAGGACAATTTCATATGCTTCAACCTATTATTTACCTGTTTGTTAGTTTATTTCATTCTAGGATAAAGGAAGTTCCTTGTGGACAGAGAGTTTGTCTATTTAGTTCTCTAATCCCGAATTCTGACATAGTGCATTGGCCTCTGTGGGTATTGGAAAAAGAGTTTATAACATTTATGGATGAGTGAATAATGTAACGTATCATTTTTCTAGTTTAAATGGAAAATATAATAATGCATTTTCAATTATCAAATTTTAAAAATATCCAACCAAATTTTTGTTTCCTCTTTAAATAGTTGTTTAGGATATAAAATTGATGGTTCCGTTCTGAAAAATTATCATTTTCTTGAAAGTTTTGTCCCTAATGTCCAGTTTTACTGTTATCAAAAATATGGCCTACAAAATTTTAACCTTACAATTTTTGATCAAAGAGATTAAGTTTTATAAAACTTAAGAAAACATGTAGTTCTCTTGTAAGGTACCCAATTAATGCAGAACTATTACTTCAAGTTTATTAACTGAATTATTTGAACATCTTATCAACTGTAGGCTAGTGATGTTGCTTCATGATACAACTAAATCTGTTTTCATCTACTTATATTTTTAAATACTGTGTTAATAACCATGATATAAAATTTATAACCATTAAGTATCCAGTATGAATTGTGTTTTGTATCAATAAATAATGACCTTTTGCTCTACTAAAAAAACATCTATTTTTAAATTTAAACCTGTTTTCTAATTATTAAACTATCTTCTTAAAATGGAAATGATAAAACCTACACAAGTTAACAAGTCTTAAAAATTCTTGTATATATTTTTATCTCTATTTTTTTTTTGTCAGTGATCTTTAAGTACAGCAAAAATTATAATGTATAAAAGCTGAATGAAGTGACATTGATTTATATGCAGTCAACAGTGCAACTGAGCTGTATAACTATTCTTATAAATTTTAAATTTTAGTTTGGATACAAAACAAAACAAACAGAGCGATCCTTGATCTTTTTTTGGTATTTGTCTGATTTAGTTCCAGATCCTCAAAGTGTAAGCTTGCTTTCTTATGTGCCATTAATCCTTTAGAGAGGAAAAAAACATAAAACAGAAAAGAAAATAAAATGATTTAAAAATATACACGTAACTATATATGTGTGTGGATGGTACACATACACAATAGTTATATATACATAAAGAGAGAGAGAGAGACAGAGACAGAGAGATTGAGATTCATTTTCCATTCATGAGAAGACAGCTCCCTGCTTATTTCCCAGGCAAACATGGGTCATCTATTTTTACTTGCATTCAATTTTCATAATCATTGTTGGAGAGATTAGGTGGAGTATACCACACAGACAACACTATTTATCTTACCTACAATTTGCTTAAATGCATGTTACCTGATTTTCCTGTCAACTTTTCCATGGATTTATCTCTAAACTGAGCTATGCTAACATATATGTTGAGATTTTAATCAGTCTTTGCCATTGCCACAAATACTATTTCAAAAATAACATCAAACTCAAACAAGGCCAAAAAAAATCAAGTACATGAATGAGTGATTATCTAGGAGCACTTAAAAAGGATGCCAAAATTTGCTATTTCTGTTCTATTTTTGGTTTTTGGGTTGTTTTGTTGTTGCTGGTGTGTGTGTGTGTGTGTGTGTGTGTGTGTGTGTGTGTGTGTGTGTGTTTTGTCACAACTTTCTCTGTACAATAAGAAAACCTCAATCCCTTACTAACAGAAAATCCTTTATCTTTCTCTTTACAGGTGGTAGAAGACTGCTCAATTTTGCTCAAAAGAAACAGAATCACAGGACAGAAAATCAATTTCATGACCATTAACTCGAAATTTCACTAATCTTTATTAGTTACAAATAATATTTAAATGTTGCAATAGTTCTTCTTGGACTGGACTTTAAATACGAAACTTGTTATTTATGATTCTTAATGACCACGTGAGGCAGATAAGTCACATTTAGCACTTATCCCCCATTTTAGTTGAGAATCTCGATAGCATCCTCTTAGTTTGAATAAGAACTAGACTATGCTGCTCTCCATAGTATTAATCCTTGTAAATCTCCCATTCAGAAAATAAACTAACATATCTCTTCCTTTCACTTAGCAGTGCATAATATAGTCGCAATCTATTTGTTCCTTCTTTCAATAAAAGTTGACTGAGCCCCTAGTATGTGCTGGGCACCACTCCAGCCACTAAAGAGAAGAGAAATGAATAAAACAGACAAAATGTCAGCCTTCATAGGGCTCACATTCCAGCAGGAAGTTCATATCTACAGTGTGTAAGTCGGCGATAAGTATTATGGAGAAAAAGAAAGCAGAAAAGGGAATGGACAGGGCGTGTGTGATGGTAAATTTACCATCCACAGTTTATTTACCATGGTAAATTTACCATCCACAAAGGAAGGCATGTGAATGAACATCCAGGAAGAGCTTTCCAGGAAGATTAATCATATGGATGAATATTTAGAGAAAATGCCACATTTACTGACGCAATTTGGTATCGATTTTTAAACTCTTTGTTTACAACTAAAAGTTAAATTTAACAAATATCTTCTAATATAGCTATTTAAACAGGGCCACTCTAATTCAATATGGTACAAGCAAGCTTTGGTGTGGTTTTCTAGACCACTTTTCTCTTTCATGGAATCATTTTCCCTTCTCTCTACCAACTCTTATTTTCTTTTCTCTCTCTGATTGAAATCCACTCTCAGGGGAATGTACATAATAGTCTATTCACACAAAAAGGTATACAAAAGGATAATCCTTATAGATTTAACTGCCTGTCCTCTGGAACATTTGAATTTTAAAAGTAAACCCAAGTTCAAACCGAATATACACATTTATAGCAGCGGCCTTTCAGGAACTGGCAAGAGGTAGTAATGTTTCTACGAGGTGCACAAGAAGAAAAGCACTGGACTTTGGTTAGAAGTCTGGTCCATTCTCAGTAAGTTGCTGAGAGGTCTTGGGCCATCATGTAAACTCTGAGATCCTGAAGTTTTTACTTGTAAAAGTAAGGCATTAGATAGAAAAAACTATCTGACATCTGCAGCTATAATGCAATATATTTGTTTCAATTTCTTTTCTATGAGATTTTATATGAGACATTTCAAAAAGAAAAAAAAAACAGGAAAAATCTCTAATTCTGCTATGTCACAGATTGAATTTCTAATTCAATGCCTTCTGGTCCTTAAGTGCCCATTAAACGATAACTCTAATTTCAGCTGAGAGAATCCTATAAATATGGTAGAGTAAACTAAAAAGTCCCATGGCTTTTGTGTATTAAAAGTAAAATGAATGCTTGGAAATGTCTGCTGGGACCCATATTATATATAGTATATATTTTCTCAGTCAACCGATTGTCTCTAAAATTGCTATTTATAATTTACCCAGTCTTAATTAGCAGGCTGCTCCCCAAGTCAATCCTGCTGCAGGCAGAACATGAAGTAGAATAAAGAAAAGATAAGTGTTTCTGGTTGCTGAAAGCAAGCCATACATATTCATGGTGAAAACAGAAAATTATTTGCCAAACTGTGGATGGTAAATACAAATTAACCTTGCAATGAAAAGTGTAATATTTGCATTTTCAAGTCTTAGATCTCTCTGGGATTAATTAGGCGATCAGTAGGAATTAGAGTTATCATGAACAAAACCTGGCCTTAGATTGCATATGTCAGTGTCTGTGTAGTATTATTCATTATTGTGTATTTCATTTTAATTCTCTGGTCCGGTCCACAAAGACTGTTGTATAGACTGATTGATTAAATCTCTCTGTAAAAATATTTTGTAAACTGTACCAGGCTACATAAATACAATGGGGTTTTGTTGTTTCTATGTTCACTGAATAGAATAACAAAGAGATATATTGATGATCTGGAAGACTCTCAAACTGTAAACCTTCTGTCCATTCCCATTGTGACCTTCATGGTTCAATTATTCAACACTTCCTTTCTAGTGGAATACAATAGCTTCTTAATTGTTCTCCCCAGCTCAAGGTTTGCTCTATTCTGGTCTGTTCCCATACTGCTGCCAGAGTGAATATCTGAGACCCAAATATCATCAAGTCAGTTTATTTATAAAATTCTGCCATGCCTTTGGATAAAATTCAACTTTCTTAGCTTGCCATAGATTTTCTTTGCCCTGCCTACCTCTTCACACTCATCTCCTGGCACTCGACCTGACAACAGTCCTTGACCAAGCATCAATTTTGGGCCAGGAATGGTTCCAGGCACCACAGATTTGACCCTTTATGGTCTAGCTTCACTAAATCATGTTTAGCCCCCACACATACTGGGGTCTCTCAGACTTCTGTGCCTTTTCACATTTTTCTTTTCTTGCATAGAATACTCCTCTTCTCTTCTGCATCATGATAAATACTTATGGTTTGGGATTTAGCTCAGACATCAAATTCTGTGAGAAACCCTCCTGCATTTCATTTTGCCCAGTTTGGTGCCAACTCAAGGAAGTCACACCGGACACATTATTTTCAGGGCACTTACCACCCTACATTGTACCTGTCAACTCTCATCTTGTCTTCCTCCTTGAAAGCAGGGGTGATGGCTATTGTTTCTGATTTGATAATGTCTAGAAGAATCTCTTGCATATTGTAGATGTGAAATACATATTCATTAAATGAATTAATGCCGGAGGGAAAAATTCTAAAGGTGTAGGACAACAAAGAGAAGTCACCTGTGATACTCAAACGCATAAAATGAGTTTTCATTAATTATTAAGATATTTTGAGTGAAGACAGATTTGTATTTTATTTTATATTACTTCTATCCTGTTAGATTGTCTTGGGACTTTATTTCAAAATTTAATATATTATGTCATTAGAATCTACCTTTTTAGGTTTATTTTTCTGAAAAAAAGACTATCTTTGAAATCAAAAGCTTAAAATGATAATGTATCATGACTGAGGATCTGTCAGTGTTGCAGGACAATTGGGACGATTCCCAAGTATCCACAAAAAGCAGGGTGAAGGCCTGATGTGGGTCAGCAGGTATCTAAAAATAAATTACAGGATGCAAGTTTGGAGAGAAACGAATTAAAGAGCAAGTTAGGACGCCTACAGGTCAAACTGTAGGCAAGAGTCTAAAAACCAAAGGTCAAAAAAACTAGGCCTGTTACCTGTGTTTTTATGGCCATGATCTAAGAATGGTTTTTACAGTTTTTAAAAGGTTACATTTAAATCGGTTCTCTAAGTGCCATGTGATATCCGTGTTTTTGCCTCCTGGTCCACAAAGCCTACAATATTTACTCTCTGGCTTCTGTTCTATAAACAGACAAGTTTGTGGACCCTTTGTCTACTAACTGACACAAAGAATTCGAGCACAGAAAGGGGATGACAGACTTAGAAGGATGCGAATAGAAGTTAGAAGATTTTCTAGAGGGAACCTAATAAATTAAGACATTTACAAAGCAGGGGCACCTGAAACCACGATCTTGTGTAAACCAGTTTCTTCACTTACGTTCAATAATATAGAAAGAATTCACTTTTTACAGACTCCCCTGGCTGGTCCTAGGGGGAAGTCTTAGTTTAGAAGTTCATCCACAGTTCTGGAAATGTTACAGGGAACTTTAGGGAACAATGATTGATAGTGTGAAATATAGAAGAGAAACAGAAAAAACTATTTTCAGGAAAAAAAAAAAAAAAAAAGCCAAAGAATCTTCTAGTCTTGAATGTCCTTTTCTAGACATGAATAAACCTGAAGGATTTATTTTTGGCTGGGTTCTCTTCAGGAAAACACTGTGATAAAGAATGACTGTTTGGTGGCCCATGTGAACTGAATTCAATTCTCTTCGGTCTTCCAGTCTAATTGTCAAAAGCTCACTCTAATCTCCATTTTCCTCCTCACTTATGATGTGTGCCCACTTAACTTGGGCGTTGGGCTTATTTGCAGTGGTAACTCTGTGCCAAACTGATAAACTGTACAAAACAAGACACTGGACCAAGAGTCAAAAATTAAGGCACATCTTGACTCAAAAGATGTTCAGAGCTCCGGAGTGAGAAAGATCCAAAATCTATATACTGCACCCCCTTCTGTTCTTAAGATAGTAAGAGTATACATAATGGAGTATATACCTGAAGCAACTATGACAAGTAAAGTTCTAAGTGGAATACATGGAGGATGATCTGCTTCTAATAGCCCTTAATTAGGTACTGGCCCTCTTATCTATGAGTACCTCTCAGCTCCTAAAAATTCTTTCTTGGCCTTGGTATTTTTTCTTCTTCTTTTATTTCCTCATCTCTCCTGCACATTTCTGACAGCAGTGCTGTAGGAGGCACCTTACTCGTAACAGGTAACCACTGATGACATTACTTGAGAAACTACTCATTGATATGCTATGGATAAGCATTTCTTATTCTTACAATAACTTGGCAAATTAGAGTCTCCAGTCTTCTGAAGAGGAAACAGAAGTTCAGAGAGATTAAGTAACACACTGTCTCAGACTGTGCTATGTCAGCTTGGATGAGGCTGGGAACTGTGCTCCCCAGAATGCCACTCCCTGTGTGGCTCCAGGTTAAAACTGGGCAGAAGCAGTACTCGCACGAGATTCAGAAAACAAAGTAAAGCAACAGTCATTTCTCTTAGAAGGTGGTTGCAAGGAGACACAGTGGTGGACAGAGGCAGTTCGTTCTCGCTCTCCAGAATTCCAGGTCCATCTCGTCTTCCAGATGGCTGACCTGCTGACCGAAAGCAAGCCCAGCCGGCCACTGGGCTGCACAACACAGAGGGAGAAGCTACACAAATGCGACGGCTCTCCATAGCCTCCCCCACAAGCTCCCATTCTGTGTACCTCAGATTTCCTTGAAAACTGATTTGATTACCTATACCAGTGCTTTAGGAAGACAGGTGAGTGCTTCTCTCTCTGATCCTTAGACCTCACCCTCCAGCCTTTCACTTTCCTAATTCTTCCCACATTGAAGTCTAATTCCTATAATAATTCCCTCATTCCCATAATGCTCACTGTGGCTTTGCTCCCTCATCTGGCCTCTGACTGATTCACACAACCAAGGCCACAGAGCAAATCGGTGAACCTAAAAAAGTCACGACCAAACTTCCATACTCTTTTTTTTCCTATAGGTTTTTGTTTTCAGCCTTCTTATGTTTAAAGATGGCATTATTCACTTAAAAGCAATAGCACTTAAATGTCATGCCCTGTGCTACTCTGTAACACTGTAGAGGTCGAGATGAACCAGACCTAGCTCCAGTTCTTAGAAGACAACAGAAAATGTAATATTCGTAGATCACCACAATACAAGGCATGAGGAACTAAAGGCTCTAAGAAAAATGCAGGTAGAGCATTATGAGCCTTCACAGGTAGAAGAGGAGGCATGTCACATAGAGCTTTCACAGGTGGCCACTCCCTGGGCATTCACACAAAGAGAACAGTAGAGGTGAGATGTGACACACAGAGAATGAGGTCATTATGTAAGAAGATGAGACACCTTTATTTTTTTAGAAAGTTGAGTCTGGATTTTTATTAAGGAGAAAACCACCTTAGTAGAACAAAATGCCCATTAAAAACTGAGCAAATAACACTCTCCCAGCCCCCTCCCCCACCAAGAGCTGATGTGACAAGGCTTCAAGCAAAGGGAAGCTATTCAGTGCAGTCGAGGCAGAGGACTTTGAAACGGGGGTTGATGGTAGATGGAGTGTGCAGAGAAATCAGGGAGAAGGGGAATGAGGAGAGAGACAGGAACACAAAAGGGAGGACGGGCAGAGGGAAGAAAATAAAGAGGAAGAAGGAGGTAGAGGACACAGATGAGGACATGACACCCGGTGGCAGAAGGTCTCAACATCCGAATGCCCCCACGATAACGCCAACACCTTCCAGATAAGTTTTCAAACTAAGTGCATTGTATGAGTAAAGTCTTGTATGTGAACGCACAAGAGTTTTGCACCAAGGTATTTCCAAGGAAAACAGACATAGTTCATTAGAATGCAAGAGCTCAGGGGTTTAGAGAAGCCTGAGGAAGCAAGTCCCACGAACTTGGCAGAAATCGTGGGGAGGATTTTGGAACATCGCAAGACAAAGATTGAAGTTTGAGCCAAGTTTAATGAGCTCTCTGGAGGGCAGAGGCACCTCCGGATGACATCTGGGTTATAGTAATTAAAGCTATCATACACTGATCATTCTAGGTGCGTCATGCCATTTTACTACACTGACAATTTTGTAAGGAGCATAGTATTATGACTCTCATTTTACCAATGAGAACACAGCGTCTTAGAGCAGTTTAATAGTTTTATAAGATCACAGAGTTTGTAAAGGTCAACGAAGATATTCAAACCCAGTTCTGAATCCTGAACTAGCATCTTAATCATCACTTCTCAGTGAGGTGGAAACAATTAGTCGTATTCACCACAGCCTCCTTTCTTCTCCTTGACTCTGCACTATGTCAAAACCAGATTATTTCTGGAACGCTGCATAAAACATGGAATCTGCTATCAATTTTTCTGGGGCCATTTCTTATTATTGTTGCCCAAAATGAGACAAAGCTGCAGTACCACTGTTTCTTTTCATTAGGTACTTGTTAAGGGACTGTTCAGCTATCACAATAAAGCTAACATGATCTCACCCATTCTTATTAAGACAAGTGTTTCCAATTAAAAATTAACATCTTTGACATGTTAGAATGGTACATATTAACTCGAAGTCAGGTTTCCAAATAGAAAAAATGTGAGATTAGTATGATCTAATGGACAAGGGGAAAGAACACCTTCTCCCATTCCCACCTTCCACCACAGAAGCGAGTATTTCCTGTGCTTTTGTTAAAAATCAAAAAGCAGAGTTGAAAGGCCAAGTGAAAATATAATCCAGTTGACAATAAGTTTAGTCATATATTATAGGTATAGATTTTTAAGAGGTGACTTGATATAAGATCCTCATAAATCAGAAAGGAAATTTCCAGTCGTGGGTTCTATTACCCTGTCTCTTACTATTGACGACTCATTACTGCTGAAAGTCTCTTTTGTGTTATTTTTATGTCATGTCAACGTTTAGCTTAAAAATAAGAAATAAGCTTTCACATTTACAAAGGGCACACCCAGTATCATTTTTAAAAAAGGAAAACTCTAAAATGACTGTTGAAGTATGAGAAACAGAATTTCCTGGATACTAGAGGTGACTCATTTATTCTCTGTATTAAAGCAAGACAGCCAGGTTGAAAACAGAAAAACATAATCGCCTAGTTGTTTGGCACACATGTCACAAAATAATCTAGTGATATTTGGTTTGTGTGATTGCGTCCCTGTTTTCACAATTTTAACTGTCACTTTTTAGGTGGCTTTTTTTCTTTTTTTAGTTATTGAGTAGAGTTGGAACCGTTTGACTTAGATCAGGTAGCTTTCTAGAAATTTGTTTCATAAATACAATTCAGCAAAATTGTCTAAATTAGTAGTTAGTCATATTTTAAACTTATTTATCTAAACTGGTTATCTTCTAGTTATCAGAAGAAAATTTGCTCCCTTTCATTTTTGTTAAGATCTAGGGTGGGTGTTAGCAAACATTTTCTGTAAAGGACTACAGAGTAAATATTTAAGAAAAAGGTTTTTCAATTTCAGTACTGCTGACATTTTATCAAAGATAATTATTTGTTGTAGGGGATGAATTGTCTATCGTGCGATATTTAGCAACATACCGATCTCTTCTTGTAAGACTCCAACAGTATCCACCTCACTCAGTTGTGAAAACAAAAATATCTCCAGACTTTGTCAAATATACCCTGGGGCCTAGGAACACATTTGGCCCTGGGTGACAGGTATTGTTTTAGAATTTATAAGTTGTTTTCTTTTGCAACTATAAAAGCAATCATAGAAAATATGTAAATGAATGAACATAGCTGTGTTCCAGTAAAAGTTTATTTATGGATACCAAAATTTGAGTGTCATATAATTTTCACATCATGAATAATTCTTTTTTTTTCTTTTATCTATCTAAAAAATTTTAAACTATTCTTCATTCATGGGGTGGATACAAACAGCAGCAAACCACAGCTGCCGATCCCTGATCTATAGGATAAAATAAGATAGATAAAATAAGATAGATAAACTGCCACAAGAAGTTTCTGACCTACAATACCAAATGATTATTTTTTCATTTTATAAAAGCTGTCAAGAAGGTAAGCCCAGGGAGTGATGGCGGCAGTATCAAGGAATATGGTCTACCGCAAAGGCCACACAGAGAAGGGATCAAACAAACTATACAGATAGCTGACCAGGAGTTCACCGGACAATCAAGGTGGTAGATATAACCATTTATATTGTTATATTTATATAAAGTAACTTATATTGATATATGTGTATATGTATGGGTATGTGTGTGTATATATACATGTATACATACATAAAAATGTTGTGTATAAGACAACAAAATCAAAGGATATAAAAGTACCTTGAGGAAGCCGAAGGCCTCATTTTACATGGATTGAGAAGGTATGTAAAGGGAGTGATTGAGAGGTGAGATAGATGTGATTATAATGCCACAATTATAATATTGTAATTATATAAGCCAGATGGACAATGAATACTACTAATATGCAAACAGACCTAATTTCTGCTTTCACTTACTCCTGTGAATGATTTGTGGCTATAATATATATCTAAACTGTACTTTTCCCACTTGAAAATATTGAGAAACATAGGATAGAATGTGAAATTAATGACATCATGTATGGGACTATGTATGAGAAATAGGAGCTTATGCAATTGTAATATTGCAATGTTGTATATAATAAATAAAAACACATATACATATTTACACAGTATATATTTTTACTTATTATAAAGGAGCAACATTCAAAATTAGAATAGCCTATTTCATTCTCCTTTCTCCATGTTTTTGATGGCTGGTTGTTGGTAGTAAAAGTTGTTTTGTCTTGATTCTGAAGTTAGCGTATGTAGCAACAGGTATCCCACAAAGTCTTGCAACGAGTAGCTGCTCTGTGCTAGGGGTGTTACACAAACGCAATCACAAATGCAGTAGGCTTACAGACCACCCCATTCATCAGAAAGAACTGAAATCAGAAAACGTCGGCATGGATTCATCTTAAGAACAAATTTGTTTGAGTCTGTCCATGAAAATGTACCCAAAGGAGCCCTTTGAAGATTTCAAGAAACAAGCCATGTCCGTGGTGATGAAGTGATCTTAATTTAATATAGTGTATTCAGTTTTGGAAAAGTGGGTATTTTTCCACATCATTTCCTTGAATTTAACCCTGCTTATCAAATTCCTGCCTTCTGCAGAGTAGTGGTTTCTGTAACATGTACCGATATAGGAAACCCAATATCATAGCTGTATTTTCCATGTAACCGTAATCCTCAGCTTGGGCCACAAGTATTCACAATGACTAATGCCAACCAGGCCATACCGTTTTCAGTTGTTTTCAAGAAAAGTATCAATATCAGTTGTGGGAATCTGTGGCAACCACTGAAATGGATAAAATTAAGGGTTAAGCTACCCTGTGGCCCAACCATTTCCTTGTGAGCATCTAGTCAGAGAAGGGGGAGGGGATTAAAAGGTACAAATTAGTAGTTACAAAGAGTCATGGGGATGTAGAGCATAGCACGGTGAATATACTTAGCAGTATTGTAATAACTGTCTTGTGTCAGATGGGTGCTGGATTCATCGGAGTGATTGATCGCAGGTGTCCTCAAACTTCTCATGCATCAGAACCACCTGGAGGTGTTTTTAAAACTCAGATTACTGGGCTCCACTCAGAGTTTCTCCCACAGTAGTTCTGTGCAGGATCCCAAGAACTTGCATTTTTAACAAGTTCTAAGGTGACATTGATGTTAGTGATGCAGGTCCCCCCCTCTGAGAACCACAGACCTCATTTAAAGTTTCATGTGTCTAACCTCATCATTTCTTTCATTCAAGTTAGGTAACTTACCTCCTTCCTTTATACTTGAGAAACCTGGCAGTGCTGACATCCAATTACAACTTCTCTGTTCTTATTTGGAGAGTGTTTCCATGGGGAACTCCCTTGCCCATCTTTATTCAAAACTTTTTGTTTTTCCAAATCCTGAATCTCATGAAATATTTACCAAGAAATAAGGAAAAGAGAAAAAGAAATTCTAATTCCCCTATGAGAATCAAAGCTTAACTAGCAACATAAAAATGGTACTGGGCCGAGGAAAACACTCACTTGAAAGCAAAGGCAGGAGACACGGACATGCAGAGTCAAAGATGGAGTTCAACATTTCCGGAAAACAGGACAGAGTAAGAGGAGATCATTATTACCTTGAGCTGTTGCCTTGTTATACATTTGTGTTCATGGCCCTGTCTATTGCTGACAGTGAGCCGTTCTTGCAAACAAATGATAGTAAGTTTGTATGTGTTGAATACTTTATGCAATTCCTATGAGTACCGTTCCAAGAAATAACATGTTTAGGAAGCAAAATACATGTTTTGATTGGTAATTTCAATGTATGAGTCTGTGTAGTGCTGTTAACCTTGATGGGAAATCTGAATGTTATGTTATTCAAACACTGCCCATTAACCTCCGCTCGCATCTGCAGTGTTTGGACATTAGCTATAGGCTACAATTCCTGGTAAACACTTTAACAGAATTAATGCAAAAAAAAAAAAAGATGAGAATGTTGTGGAATACTTTGACAGGAAATCAGAAACTGCTCTAAAGCCAGTTTTAATATTGCAAAGCGATATTAATTTCAACAGCAAATAAAAATCAGGGCAAGCAGACAAAAGCCTTTTATTGCTAAACAATGAATAAGCTCATTATATGAAACATTATCTACCAATCTAAAGATGTTTTTGAATATGCTTTTAAAAATATGACCAACATAAATTCAAAAGGAAATAATTTTTTCTACAGCTGTAATATGTGTCACAAAGCAAAGATCAAATTCTATTGAATAGAGTGATTAATGCTTTGGTGTTTTAAAATTTCATTTTAGAAATGATAATTGATAAACATTAAATATTCTATATTGTCTATTTGTATTTATTTTATTTGGCATTTATTTTTGTGTTAGTTCTCCTTTAGCATTTTTTATTATGGAATATGTATATCAAGTTGAGAGCATTTGTACATATTATTGAAATATACTATCTTGCGACAATATATTAATAATAAACTGTGCGCTTATTAATACATTAATTTTATTTTACAGAAAATGATAGTCAGTGAAAATCTACTGCAGAAGAAGTTCCATCGTTTATGGTCATTCGTTATTACTAAAAACACATAGTGCTACAAAAAATACAAAATAACATGATTTTGAGAATTCTTACAAATTCCCAGAAATCCCAAATACCCATTCCCTTACAGAGACTAATATCCATCAGGGATTTGGAAACACTATATTCGGGACAATAAGAGTCAAGCATTCTGAATTTTCAAATTTCCCAAAATAACAAGCATGTGAAATTTATCTTAGCCACACTTTGAAGCTATGGAACTGTTTCTTCTGCCTGGAACATTTTTCCTAGATCTCTCTCCTTTGCTCACTCAGCTCATCAGTGAGAACAAGTTTCTCTCGCAGAAAACTGGCTGGACCACACTGGGGAGCACGTGGTTGTATAGTGAGCAGTAAACTCCTCTGTCATACATTCCTTCTCTTTATTATAGTTGTTGTGTCTCTTGGGAATAAACCATGGTCTCTCAGTCATCTTTTTTCCCCAATTTAAGCAATTTATTATATTGTCTGTGGCCCAGCATCCGATTGTTAGGACAGAATTTTTAAAGAGTCTTTTGGTGTATGTCCCTGCATAAAAAAAAAAAAACAAAAAAAAACTTTCCTGGTTTTCTTAAATCTCTGAGCCTTTTTAAAAAAATTTTATGTCTATTATGCTGTGTTATAGGCTCAACTATGTCCTCCAAAAATTCATATTGAAGGCGGTTGAAGCCCTAACCCCCGGTACTTCAGAACAAGATTGGAGATAGGACCTCCAAAGAGATAATTTAAATGAGATCTTTAGTATGGGCCCTAACCCAATATAACTTGTGTCCCTATAAGTAAAGGAGGTTAGGACACAGACATGTAGAGAGAGAAGACCACATGAAGACAGTAGGAGAAAACAGCCATCCACAAGCCAACAAGAGAGTTCTCAGAAGAAACCAACTTGCTAACACCTTGATCTGGGGCTTCGACACTCTAGAACTGTCAGGAAGTAAATTTCTATTTACTTCCTGGTATGTGGTACTTTGAGCCTCCTGGTGCGTGGTACTTTGTTACAGCAGCACTGACAAAGTAATACACGCTGTAAAATGCCTCTGACGTCTAAGTATGTTCTCACATATTATGAGTTAGGAAACCCAGGGATTAAAATGGTTACTGTAGTATATAAAGATTTCCATTGGGAACATAAGCAAGATCTGTTTTACTTAGAAGGATGATCATTGGTGTTGTTCCTTAAGAGTGTCCAGTCCTCCGTATAGAAATGTGGGAGGGATGCATTTTTTTGCCTCCTTAAAGGAAGAGGCAGCCATGTAACTTGTTTTGGCCAGTACACTATCACAGAAGTGATACTCGTCATTTCCAGGCTGAAGTTTTAATAGGCAATGTGCAGTCTGCGGAGTTTAGTCTTCTTCCTGCTTTGGCAACTGTAAAACATAAAGATGGAGGATCCTGCATTGTGAGGGAGGGTGATGTAGAACAGAACTGCCAAGCTGGTGTGTGATGGTCACAGGGAAGGGATCAGAAATAAGCTTCTGTTATTCTGCGGCACTGAGTTTAGGTGGCCATTTGATATTGCACAACTTGACTTATCCTGACTTAGACACCTGATCCATTTTTGGCTATGCTCTAGATATATAAGTGATTATTATAGCCTACAATTTTCAGGGTTTTTTTTTTCCCAAAAGATTGAAACCTGTTTTTCAGTAAGAATTCCAAGAGCAATGAATGAGCTGAATTCCAAACAAAGCATTCAGTGCACTGCTTTCAGGCTTCTTGTACTCATTTTGATGATTCTGAATACTGGCTGGACAAACAGATCCGCAGAGCAATATATCTGTACAGTGATGGGAATTCCTGCAATATTGCCAAAATGTTCATGTCTTGGACATATAAATCAAACTATCCTGCGTTTATCCTAACAGACGATTCCTTCAGGTTCCTTACCTGGCTCTCCGCCGCCTGGGTGCCCATTTCCGGTGAGTTAGAATCCACAAAGAAACCTTTCTCCACCCCACTTCCTCAAGGCAGGGTGCTTCAAAAGGCAGAAGAGCCATAAACACTCCAGGGTATAATCACAATCCAAACACTCTCCCCTAAGAGCTGGGAAAGACAGAATCTAGAGGCATCCCACCCAATTTCCTAGACTTTTATGCATTCTGATTTAAAAATCCATACCAATCTGGAAGGATAGGTATGTATGCCATTTATTTCATTTTTTTGCAGAAGAATATTCAGAAACCACTTCCTTTCTCCCATGCCCTCTGTCTTGTCATTTGGAGGCTACAGAGGTATTAAAAGCATCCTAAAAGAGTGTTTATAAATGAGGTTGTGACTATTACTTAAATGATTAAATACACAAGAGAAATAACCGAATTCAGAGACCACATCTCCAGAGGGAACCATGCTTATCGTCAATTACTGTTCATTTTCCATAAACATAGCTGTGAGCCAACCCAGTGGGAAACAGTGAAGTTGGTAAATGACGTATTTGGCATCTCCATCTGTTTCTTTCTTTACCCCTTTAGCACTTGTTCCAGATTCATTATACTTCTTAGGGCACTGAAACCTCTATTAGATATAAGATTTTATTTCCAGCCTAAATCCCTCAAACTCCCTCCCCCTTCAGAAACACGGTCCTGTGTTTCCATCATATTGGGGCATCATTATAGAGCTAAAGTCAGGGTGCTATGGAATTCCTATCTTTGAAAAGAAGTCTAGTTTCCAGGCAAAGTCCAGCAGAGGATTATGAGATAGTAAGTAGATTCCTTAATTTCACATAGCTTCAGGTGAACAAAGCATATCATTTTAACAGGCTACCTGTTACACACAGATTGCAAGGATTAGTCAATCATAAAGAACTTTTTGGACTTAGAGCTACTGGAGCTTGTTTCTAACTGACATTGTAATTGACTCCACCACATGGAGTTTACTCTGCCCACTCTGTATTGACTTCACACAGCTTGAGGGATCAACCTCAGCTCTAGGGGTGGGGCCTACAGAGTCTAAGCCAATCACAGCAGTCCTATCTCTCTTGGTGAATATCTCAGGGACGAGTCCATTAGCATAAGAATTTATTCAGGAGTATGCAAGTGACCTCATTCAGGGCAACACATGGGAGAAGACATTTGTTTGGGGAAGAAGCTCCCTACTTTTTAAGAAAGACCTTTTGGAAGTAACCTATGTTCTCTTCACCAGAGCAGATAAGGAAGAAAGTACCCTGAGCTATGACACTCCTCTTGGGATCACATCAGAAATCAGAAAAAAGGAGGCAAAAGTGTCCTTGGTAACTTCATTAAACCACTGAACCAAACCCACCCGTGATCCATGTTTCTTCTGCATTTTCTTCCAATTACTAGAAATTTTTAAATTCTCTTTATTTTTGAACAATTTGAGTTTTTTTTGAACTTGCAATCAAAGCATTCCTTTGCTGTTAAACTCTTTTAGAATATAGCTTCCCTGATTCTTTTTAAAATATCTCAATATGCCTAGTGCCCAGGTAATATATAGACTGATGTGTCCTTTAATGAATAGACCGTTTGTCGAATAAATTTATGTTAAAATATCTGTGAAGAATCTGTCTCCATGTTGAGTAAGAGTAATTCTAATAATCACAATTTGACATTCATATTTCCTAATACAAATGTTTGATAAAAACTACAATTATTTTTGTTCACAGGAAATTTAGTATATTTTGGTAGTGATGAAGATACTTCAGTTAGGTTTAGATAAAAACGCAGGGGTAATATGCTTACAAAATACGGATTTTATAATCTTCCTTCTTCATGTCTCAGGCATTTATGCTTAATAACATAAAAACTAAAGATAAAGAATGCATCCCTTAATATGGCACAGGAGGATATGTTTATTTTTTTATTAAAAAAAAGGAGAAAAATGAGAAAGAAAAGAGAACTCTAAAGGCAACCATAGGTAAACATGTAAAATTAAGTTACGTGATTACAGAATCTCTGCAAGTAATATTTCCCCTCAATTCTAGTGACTTGACTCTATGTCCTGGTCCCCTAAGTACAGGCTGTTCTTTCCCACCTCATCTTTATTCATGTCCTTATCAACTTCTGTTCTTAATAGTTTCTTAACTTGCTTATATCTCTTATTGAGGCTTAAATGAACCAATACTTGTGAAGTTCTTAGAATACTACCTGGAGCACAGTATGCACTCATTTAGTGTTATCCGTTATTAATTATTGTTACTAATTGTCAACAGTATTATACAATGCACATGTAATGTACATTTTTTCCGTCATTTTTTATAATGTAATTTTATTGGATATACACTACTCTAAGAAAAGGGTTTATCATAATATAGTTTACTTTTGGTTGTTTTTTGTTGGACACTTATACTTTATAATTTTTTAAAATTCGTTTTACTATTATAAATAACCACGTAGGGAATATCCTCATTCATGCATATTTGCGTACATACACCGCTCGTATTTCCTTAGGCTCCAGTCTTAGAATCAGATCACTTGGTGAACGGGTGTATCGGTGTAAGACAGGTCCTCCAAAATATTTCATGGCCTCTCCTATGTTTCCATCCTTGCAGGTGGCTGGGGCCTAGTTTTGGCCAATGGCCCCTGGCTAATGGGATGTGTGGACCGAAGTAAGTTATATCACTTCCAGGTCAAAGATTTAATTGCCAGGGTAAGAACTCTGGGTGTTTTGTTTTCTCTGTTTTAGTGATTCACTGAGCTGCTATATGAAGGATAGTGGACCAGAGAGTCTTTGGAGAAAGAACAGACTTACATGAGTGAGAAGCAAAAAATTCTGTAATTAATAACAGAAGTGGGATCTCTTCGCTACTGCAGAAATATAGAGGGCTGCTAGTGTAATGACTGAGCAGCTGGGTGGCAGGAGCTGAGGAAATTGGTATTAGAGTTTAGCAGGATTTGATCCATTTTATGGCACTGAGAAAATAATTGGAAAAACTACTATATATTCAATGTATGTGTGGATTTACGTGAAGAGGTTGGAAAATAGGACACCGATACTGTACATTGATTGTTACTGGGTGCTACTGACAAGTTATTATAAGAAAAATAAACTCGGGAAAGAATCGACCAATTTGCAAGCAAATCTGAAAGGGAAAAGGGAAAGTTTAGAAATTCAAAACTTCGCAGAGTTGGAAAAAGCACCTCCTTATTCCCTCCAAACAAGAAAATGAGAGCAAAAACTGTGAGAGTCAAAAATGCCCAGTAACACTTTTGACTGTTTCAATGCTCTCAGGGCAAAGATTAGACTAAGGGGATGGTGCCTTTATTTACATAAATTAACTCAATTCAAAGATTAGATTCTGGAAGAGGCCTTGCTACAGAAGCTTTTCAATCTCAAAATGACCCATAGGAAATTCGAAGAGAGAGGGCTATAATTGAGAAAACGAAGAAACATAGTTGATATGAAAACTATGTCTCGAAACACAGTTGATATGAAAACTATGCTCCTGGTTACCGGCCCAAGGGGCTGACTTGAATCAAATAGACAAGGAGCCTACTAAGATTTTTAGAAAGTTGTACTGCCAGTGAAACCACAAGCAAAGACTGAAATAGTCCACGTTGTCAATGTAATAAATGTCCAAAGCTGTAGAGGATTTTTAAGGAGTTTACTTGAGCCAAACTGATGACAATTGCTGGGAAACAAAATCTCAACAGATTGAGAAAACGCTTTGGAGAATGGCAGTTTTGCAGGTTATTTTACACATTAGAAAAAAAGGAGGAAACATGAGGAGGGTTAGAAGAAATCCACTGGGTGGTAGATTAAGGGAGCAGGAGAGAGCAAAGGGGGAGAAGTCTCTGAGATGGGATAAAAAGGCAAAATAGAGAAACACATATTTCTTTTAGATTGGTAGGTATAGGATAGTTAATAATTAACATTTATAGCACATGGAGATGGGATGTAGTGGGTGTGAGACAAGATAACAAAGAGGGGTCTGTGGTCTCTGCTCTGGTGCTGTGGCTGTGCTCTGAGGAGTCTGGAAAAATAGATGACTGACATTTCAAAGGTATGTTATCTTAGATGCAAAAAGACAACAGACAGGTTCATTTAAGGTATGAAGATTGACCTCTGTCAAAGAAGCTACGGGCCTAGGACATGACTACCTGTCGTGACTCACTTTTAGTTAAGAATTTTTATGTTCAGACCATCCTATATGGTTACTTTGTCTCTGGGTTTGTGAGGCCCTCCATGCTGGCCTCCCTGTTTAGTACGTGGCCTCTTTTTTTTATCCACAATGTTTATTCACACTCCATAATTACACATGAAAACCAAATTTTCGACACTAGGAAAGAGAAAAGTACAATGCCCCTAAGGATGTCTTTCCCCATAATCCACTCACCAGAGGCTAAGGAAGAGAACAGAAAGGAAAGACTACCTACGGGGCAGAGCCAGATGTCACAGTGAACAAGGCATTTGAGAGCTCTTCCAGACTGCAGAATGAGGAAAGAATCGAAGAACATTGCATAGTACCAGGGGAGGGTTCTAAACACCTTGCCAGTGAAGCAGAATTCCATGAATTAGTAATGGGTTTCTTCCGTTCTTCCCTTTTCTGAATGTGAATGTTTATTACTGTCATCCTGTCTTTACTCCACTAATGGACACTGCCTGTGTGGTAGTGAGGGATATAAGAGGTGACCAAGATGAGCCACATTTAAGTCTGATATAAAGACTTATTGTCAGCACTCAGAGATCTTGGAACTGAGTTGGCTAGAGTAACTGGAGAGAACACTTGGGTAGTTAGTCTTCCGTTGGGGAAGAGTTGACTGTGTTCTCTATGCAAGAAAAGTACAAGGATATATTTTGCATGCAAATGGGAAGACTTTGGCAAGGACAATAAAGCTCACCAAATATTTTATGAGTTTCCCTACTGCAGTAAGGGGAGGTCCTATAACTTGCTCTGCTCATGTGAGGAATGTATTTGTTTCATTTCTGAGATAAAGGAATTAATTGCTAGACTGAGATGAGATAGTTTTATCTTCTTATAAACTACGAAGGCCTCATCTTTGACAAGGTAGAGCTATAAGAGAAGTAGTCACCACATGGATCACAGCTGCTGTAAAGGCATCACGAAGTCATCGGGATCTAGTGTAATTTTTACATAAGCTTAAAGCAATCTGTCATTGAGCCACTGAAGTTCAGGGTCTTTTGTTGTTCTTGTTTCCTCTTCTTTATTTTTTAATTTAAAATAGCATTTACCATACCTAACCCTGTACCATAGAGTAACCCAGCACTATCTAACAAAAATATAATATGAGCCTCTTTAGTAGTCACATTAAAAAAGTAAAAACTCGTACCTCTAGGAGAAGGCATTCTGGCACTGGTGTTTGTGAGCTGATGGAGGGGTCTGTGGGGCTGGGGAAAAAAGTAAAAGCATTAGGTGAGTTTAATTTTAATATATTACTAACTCGACATCTCTAACATATAATCAACATGCAAGTTATTAATGAGATGTTTTCTATTTTTTGTACAAGTCTTCAAAATCACATCTCATTTTGAACTGGCCACATTTCCACTGCTCAATGGCCACACTTAGCTGGGGGCTACTATAGTAGATAGCACAGATATAGCTTATCAAATTAATGCAGCTCTAGATTATGAATCAGTACATTTAGTAATGAAAAGAACACCATTTTTTCCTGATGCCTAAGATTAGAGAATGTGATGGTTAATTTTATGTGTCAACTTGGAAGATATTTTTGGATGAGACTGACATTCAAACTGGTACACTTTAGATAAAGCCGATTTCCCTCCATGATGTGAGTGAGCCTCATCCAACCAGTTGAAGGACTAAATAAAACAAAAAGACCAGGTTCGCTGAGCAAGAGAGAATTTTACAGCAGATTGCCTTCAGACTTTTTTCTGCAACACCAGCTCTCCAGTCCCTAGGTCACCACACCGCTGACTGTGGACTTGCGAGCGTCCATATTCATATCAGGGAATATTCTCTCTCTCTGTCCCCCTCTCGGTTTCAATCTCTAATACAGAGATCAATTACATTAACTAGAGTTATCCATTCTGTTGCTGTACAAAATATCCAAATCCGTAGAAAATTTTTATAAGAGATGATTTGAGCCAAACTGATGACATATGCTGGGGAGCAAGATTTCAAATGCTCCAGAGAATAACACTTTTGCAGCTTCTTTTATGCATTTGAAATTAAGGAGGGAACATGAGGAAGATGACAGGAAGGTGGGAGAAAGCAAATGGGGGGCTGGGTCACAGGAGAGTTGACGAGGTTACGTGCTCTCTTGAAGGCAGTTATTTCAAAGATGTGTTAACCTAGATGCACAGAAACAATGGACAGGCCTTGTTTAAGGCAAAGACGAGCCTTTTACTGAAGAAGTTATATGCCTGGGACATGACCACCCACTATGACCTGCCCTGTTAGGAATTTATGGTTAGATCAGTCTGTGAGGTCTCTTTCTATAGAACCCTTTTTTTCATCCACAATTCCTACCTTCTATGTTCTCCCCTATCACAGGACTTGGGAGTCAAAAACTATATTTACCAAAATACCTTCTAGCTAAGGACTTGGGTGCACTGGCAATTCCATTAATGAGTTGCACTTGCGGGATTTTTGGAAGATAGAAGTGAGAAAATTTTTTCCTTCAAATAAAGTCCAACAGACCTGTGATTTTTCACTTGCTAAATTCTGCATTCCTGTGTCTAGTAACTGAGGCGGCTGTAATGGAAGCAGGCACGCTAGCGGCATCAACGAACTTTTTCCTGTTCTCTGTATCACAGCTACAGCTATGTGACTCTAAAGCTAGAAGTCCAATGTGGTACTCTAACCTCTCCTCTAGCTTTTCAACAATTTTCTAAGTACCTACTTCCATCCTGCTTGAGACACCTAGAGAGGTTTCTGTTTCCTACATTAAACCTGTCTGGTAGAATAATATATTTAATTAGTTGCACGATTCAAAGAAAAATTAAGATTAGTTATGGTAAATACTAAGCCGCTGTTAAAAAGAGAAGCTAACGCATAGTTACCAAAGAAAATAAAAATACATTTCGTTTGTCTATCAGTCAAAGGATAAATAAATTTTGTATTACTACTCTCAAAAAGGTATCGATTCTTCTATTAGGAAGATAATGGTTCTCATTGGTAAGCTGAACTTGATGCAAACGAGTTTTGAAATGGAGCAAGTGGAAGCTCCCCACAGAAACACCGCACAGAAAAGTTGGCTCCCATATATCTGGAGAGGGCTTTTAAATGTTTGTTAATATATTAAACCCAATCAGAGGGATAAAAATAGAGTAGGCAGATTTTTTTGGAAAAGGGGTTCTGTCAAACATAGAATGTAACACGTACTCTCATGCCAGGCTATATTATTAGCCAGAACTATTCTGGCTGCAAATTTTGGAAACCCAAATTAATTAGACTCCAAGGAATTTGCTGGACCACGAAACTAAAAATTCCAAGGGAAAGTTTGAGCCTCAAGTATATCTGGGTCTAGGATGTCATATACTGTCATCAGAACTCAGTTTCATCCTTTCCATTTCAGTTTCATTATTCTCTTTTGAGTCCATATTAAGTCACTCTCTGCTGAGATGGTAGTGTGGTGACAGGAAGCAATTTTATCTTCTCAGCTAGGAGAAGGGACAAACTTCTCTTTTGCAAAGAAGTCCCAGAACTGAAGCTCACAGGGAATTGATTTGAAAAAGGTCGTGTACTCATCCTTGAATCACATCCTGGGCAAGGGTACAGCACTTTTATTTGGTGATATTTCTATTTTAAAGAAGAGGGTAAAATCAGCTTTAATAAAACTGTAAAATAACTTTGGGCAAGTAAGTTCTTTTCCAGTGAAAGTTAGTATGTTCTTACTAGAAGCCGGCACTATGCATATGAAGCAGGTAATTGTTTTTAAGTCCATCTCCAGTCAGACAGTCAGTACATTTAAAATAAATACATTATTTACTTATAAGTTAGAACTTGTGATTATATGTTATTTTGTTTAATTTTAACATCAAGTAATCTTATTGGAGAGAAACTTTCCTATACCAAATGTAGAAAACAGCATATGATGGGTGCATGATGAACATCTGTGGCATAAGTAAATGGATTTACGTTTATCGGTTAATTTATCAGGTATCTATAGTCAAGTAAAAATATCCCGATACATTATATCTTAAAACAACAGCAATTTATTTGCTCATAATTCTATGGGTAAAGATTTGGTCAGAGCTGATGTGGGACATCTCATCTTGGTTATCAGTTGGGCTCACTCATGAATTTGTAGTCAGTTCTCAGCTGGTAGGTAAGTTTCAAGAAATGTGAATTTTTCTGGCTTGTCCCAGAAGACCTTACTCACATACTTGGATTTTCTGTGGCGACATTAGGGATGACTCTTTATCCTGCAGACTGACACAGGCTTTCTCTTTCTGGTGAGTGGTTAGAAATCATCAAAACAAGGACAGCTCTAATGCACAAACACTTTTAAGCCTCTGCCTCTATAATGTTTGCCAATCTCCCATTGGCTAATGTGAATCACAAGGAGTGGAGAAATAGACTTTACCTCTTGATAAGAGCTAAGAAAATATTATGACCTTTTTATTTTTCAATTTATCACGGTCCAACCTATAACCACAATGATTTGCATTTCTCCCATTTGCAAAGTAACTCATCCTTTCCAAAGACTCAAGAAAAAAAAAAAAATCAAAACACATTTTGGGCTCAAGCCCAAAATCTAGGCTCTTATGATATGTATGTGGTCTAAGATGGATATGGCTCCTAAAATTCACCTCATATTAATTCAGAGACATGTAAACTAAAAAGAGACATTACATACCCTGTACATGGGCAGAATAACCACATTAGATACTGCCATTTAAAAAAAAAAAATTGAAGACTCTGGTCCATAGCGATTGTGAAATTCAGCCAGTCACATGGTATCAGGTCACATTACTTTGGAGACAACATTCTTCTTGTTTGGAGCTGGCACCGGCTCCCTACCAGCAATTCACAAGTCTACTTTTCTCCATGGTTCTCAGCTCTGCCCTTCGAGTCAACCTTCCTTTTAGAAAAAATAGAATATCCAAATAGCCTGCTCGGCTGCTTCCTAACTCTGGAAATTGAAGAACCCAAAAACATGTTCTAATTTTAATTCTTTCACTCTTTGTATAAGTGGTAATGCTTTCGTTTTTACTATTCTCTTTAAAATTCCACAGGTTTTCTATGAATCCACAAAAGCCATATCTACATTTGCTAATGTCACATTAGCTAAAGCAAGTCGCATGGCCAAATCCAGAATTATAAAATGGAAAAAGAGTTCCTAACTCTTGATGGAAGGAATTACAAATTTTTATGAGCTTTTCCTTAAATCTACCACAAAACAGGCTTAAAGATTTACTAGGAAATGCTTATAATTATTATTTACCATAAATAAAAATGCCATTTTGTGATATCGAACCCCTAATTTTTTATGATCATTGACTTTTCCCCAAACTTACTGCCAATTAGCATGTGGAATTAAACTAAATCGAGCAAACAATGGAGGAAAAAATAGATGTGGGATATGTTAAAAGTTTAGGCAGAAGACTTAGAAAAGGAGAAACACTTTACCAAATCCTCTTTCCTAGACATAATCTCTAAATATCCTCAGAGTAAGATTCCAGAGCATAGAATTCTAAAGTGAGCATTAATATTGATCTCAATTTTTGAGTCTAAAATGAAGAATTCTGCACATTTGCAAACTAATCCAAATATATTCTTGCAAACTTTACCACTATCATTAAGAGGTGATAGTTACTCCTTGGGTAAAAGGGAATATTTGTTTTTAAAAGTCTTTCTTGGTATTATAATGCATTTAATTTAGAATACCGAAATTCACTGCCAAGAAGCAGAAAGAACAGTGAACATTTCTTCAAACCAATAAATGTTCTCGAGTCTATCTTTAAGGGTCAGTGTACTTATACAGTTTCTATAGAAACCACATTTCAATAACTTGATATCTAAAATAAAATCACCTTGAAGCAGACTAAAAATATTCTATGTATTTCATTATAGGATATAAGCTTTACAACAACCATTTCATGAAATAAAAAATATAAAATGCCTCATTTTTTCTTAAACTGTTACTAAATCATACAGAATACGAGAGTTTAAAAAAGAGAGAGAGTGCTTGTTAAATATCACAATACTCCTCAATTCTATTCCTTCAACACTTTTCGTATTTTCTATCTTAAAGTGTGAGGTGGGCGGGGAGGTGTGGGGCTAATAGAAATGGAGGAGTAGCTGGACATAAAAATCGATCTGCCCTCTGGAAGTTCATGTTCAAGGGAAGACATCTACATACAATAATTTGAAAAAAAAAAACCTAACGTAAATATGACAAATTTTATTGAGAACTTATTCACTTCAAAAACGAGGAATTTAATTCCTACTTACTCATTGTTAGGACCTGCGCTAGGTTCTGGGAATGATGTTATAATACTACTATGAAACGGTATTATAAAAAAAATTAAATGGCTGATAAAAAAAAATAATAAAGCTAGGAACAAAGGCCTGTATGCGAATGTTTATAGCAGCTTTATTCATAATTACTAAAACCTGGCAGCAACCAAGAAGTCCTTTGGGAAGTAAACAGATAAATAAACTCTGGTGCATCTAGACAGTGGAATATTATTCAGCACTAAAAAGAAATGAGCTATAAAGTCATGAAAAGATACAAGGGAACTTGAAATGCATATTATTGAGTGAAAGAAGCCAATCCAAAAAGACTGTATACTGTATGATTTCAACAATATAACATTCTAGAAAAGGTAGAACTATGGAGTCAGTAAATAGATTAACCAGGGGCTGGGGGCAGATGACCAGGAAAGAATAAGAGCAACACAGAGAACGTGTAGAGCAGTGAAAATACTCTTTATGATGCCATAGTGACGAATGCATGCCGTTTTATATTTGTCCAAACTCACAGAATGTACAAGAGTGAACCACAATGTAAACTATGGACTTTGAGTATTACGATGTGTCAATAGAAGTTCCTCCCTTGTAACAAATACACCATTCTAACAGGGGATGATGGAGAAGCTATACATATCTGGGGGCAAGAGGGGAAATTCCTGTACATTCCCCTCAACTGTCTGTGAATCTAACATTGCTCTGAAAAAATAAAGTCTAAGGAGGGAGTGAGGGTGGAAAGGAAGGAAAGAAGAAAGAAAGGAAAGAAGGGAAGTAGGGAGAGAAGAAGGGAAGGAGGGAGGGAAAGGAGAAGGAAGGAGAGAGGGAAGAAGGAAACATGAAGTGGGTAAAAGGGATCAAATATATGGTAACTGAAGGAAACTGGACTTTGGGTGGTAACCACACAATAGAATATACAGATGTCAAATGATAATGTACACCTGAAAATTATATAATTGTATTAACCGATGTTACTCCAATAAACTTAAAAATTAAAAAAAAAAAGAATTATGCTTACTTCACAAATGTTTTTTTAAAAAAATAACCAGATATGAAACTGATTTTCTTGGGGGAAAAAAAAAGTGATTCGATTAGGTGATAATTAAAATTTAAATGTCTGTCTTCTTTGAAAAAATAAAATATTTAAAACCTTCTGGAAAAATATTTGTTTATTATAATTGAAACAAAAAAATTATTAAGACTACGAGGAACGAAGTTCTATTTCAATTTAGAGAATCTGGGAAGGTGTGTGCGAGGATTAGGCACATGTTGAACCTTTGGGTATGCATACAAAAATGTGATATTCCATAACCGGATATATTTCTTATAGTCTTCCTTGTCTATCTTTAGTATATCTTTACATTTTCAACCACCTTAAGATGAGTTCCTCTATATGCGCATAGCTTAACTACTAGGACAGAAAACTGATACCACCTGTGTCGACATGACAATTATTTCTTCCATGAAATTCTTCTCCAGGAAGATTAAACTGTAAATCAACAAATAACTTCATTATTTGTTTGAGGAAATTCCTATAAACAAATTTTCTGGATAAAGCTTTCTCATGTGGGCAATTATTTCTTGTATTAATACAACAGAATACTCACCTGGGCAAAGAGTTTACTTATCAATCAACAGAATCTCATCTAATATTAATAAATTTTCTCACCAATCCTATGCTATCATCTCCTAAACTCTGTCCAATTGCAATCAGTCCCTATAATGGTTAATTTTGTGTCAAGTTGCCTGGGCTAAGGGATGCTCAACTAGTAAACAATTATTTCTGGGTGTGTCTCTGAGAGTTTTGAGAAAAGATGAGCATTTGAATCAGTAGACCAAGATGCGTGGGCATCATCCAATCCACTGAGGCCTAAATAGAACAAAAAGGTGAAGGAAGATGAATTTTCTCTTTTTTCTTGAGCTGTACTGTCCACTTCTCCTGCCCTCAGCCATTGGAGCTCCTGATTTTCTGGCCTCTGACTTTGAGACTTATGCCCCCTTCTCAGGACTATGACCTCTTAATGAATTGTACCACTGGTGTTTCTGATTCTCCGGTTTACAGACAGGTGATCATGAAGTTTTCCCATAACCACGTGAGCCAATTCCTAGGATAAATTTTAAATAAATATATATTTCCTATTGGTCCTGTTTCTCTGGAGAAGGTAATACAGTCTCTCATCTTGAAAGATCCACTTTAAGCTACTCGTTCCCAAACCCCGAAGCCTATAAATCTCTTCCTTTGAACTCCCAATTTGGGACATTACTAAGATACTGTCAGGTTGGTGCTCACCGTAATGGGAGCAGGTTAATAATTCCAGCTTTGCTTAATCAACAGTTTACTCTAGTGGGCTTATGGAAGAATCCACTTCTGACAGTCTAGAGTGTCCACACAATATCCTGTCAAGACTCAACATCCTTGACTCAGAGACAGCCCATCCCTCTGAGGGCCTGGAGCCTTCCACTCTTCATGACCAAGAGGTGTTCTCCCACATGAAGCAGGTCAAACAAACTTAGCTTTGCTTGATCAACAAGTTGTCCTGATGATTTTTCCTTTGCATATCTGGCCATCAATGGTATGAGTATTTTTCTCATAAAGGACTACATGATTTCATATACCTTACTTGAGGTTCATCTATTGGCATATATTATTCCTGGAAATTTCCCACTGAGAATAGTAAATATCACATACAGTGAATGTCTGTCCAGAGTTTACCAGTTCTTAAGAAATAGAGACAGAATTTTAATTAATGTCTAGCTGACTCCAAAGCCACTAGTGCTACTGCTAAACATTATTGGTTAAAACCTAATTATACAAAAGAACTGTGCCCCCAGAAAGATGGAATAAATGCACTTTTCCCTTTTCCTCTTACTAAACACAGCTATAACCCTGAGTGCTATATATAAAGCAATTATAAGAAGACTCTGACAGGTGGAGAGAAGAAAACAGAATAGCTAGGGACCTTGGGATCCAAGGAACAATACAGCAGTGTGTATCCTGAGTTTTCTTCTTGTCTCATACATCCCAGACTAGGTGCAGGAGGAAGAAGGCCTCAATAGATGATAGATAAGATGATAGATAGATAGATAGATAGATAGATAGATAGATAGATAGATAGATAGATAGATGATTGATAGATAGATGGATGATAGATAGATGATACATACATACATACGTACATACATACATCGATACACAGATACATAGACAGATACATAGATAGACAGAGAGATAGCTGTAGGATGCATATTAGACATCAAGCACTTAGCCAGATGTGTGAGATTCTAAGATAAATAAGAATATATTCTTCAATATGGGCAATTCTCAAGTGGCTAGCAACCTCAGAAGACAGACAAGTGAACAAATCGCCTTGTTTAATCAGATTTTACTAAGTATTGAATGCTGGACTAAACCTAAAATCTATTTAATCTTCACAATCCTATGAACTAGATTCTCTTATCTTCATTTTATGAAAAAGATAACTGAAGCACAGCAAGCTTAAATAAACTGCCCCACATTGCATAATGAGCAAGTAGCAGAACCAGGATTTGAACGCAGTTTTGTACGACTCCCAAGTCAGAGCTCTTAATCTCATTCTATATAGCTTCCTATAAATGTTCACATAATTAGGGAATAGTGGGAAAATGCAATAATTGTATTTCCTGTTTAAAAGAAGGATTAGAAGTCCACATTTATTTTCCACAACATCCAGCAAAGGGCCAGGTAAACATAGGTCTTTGATATTCACTGAATTGTCTACTCGAATTTAAAAGAGCTGAATAAGGTAAAAGGTATATAAAGTAAAATTTTCTAATTTTTTTTGTTTAGTATATGCCTATAGAGTATCTTTAAAGCATAGCACATAGAGTAATTAATTTACATTCTTATTCTAATATGCTACCTACCGCTTTTTTTTTTTTTGGAATACATAATGTAGCTGATTCTCCTCTCTCACTGGCCCCAATTCACAAGTCCTCTATCCTTCCTAAATAATCTGTGATCCAATAGTCCAATAGTACGGTCACTTAAATATGGTATTAATTGCCATTTTGTGAACAAAATACATCCAATTGAACCTATTTGTATTTTATATTTGTTTTCAAATATCTCATGTACCACTATGTCAACACGTATTTTTTTATTTCCCCTTTCAGCATTTTTGAAATTAATAATAATGTGTTGGCAATTAGTTTAATTTAATATTTAAAACACCTGCTGGATGTTTTATGCTTTTTATGGTTTCAGAGAGTAGGGGTTAGCATATGTGCAATACGGCAAGGTTTTTATTTCTTTGCTCTTGCTCTCTTTTTTAAAAAAGTTTATTGCCACATTAAATTTATACCATATATTTCCGTGCTATAAAAATGCCTACTTTCCAAACAATTGCATGTGTGGTTTTATAAGGTGCACCAAGGGTATTCCCCTTTCTGCATCGTTCTGATAATCACTCTGCTTAATGCATGAAGGGGTTCTTTTGGATAATGGATGTCAGAATGTGTTGATAACTTTAACAGACAGTTGTTAAATTGAGCATACATTTAGATAGCAATTTGTACCCGCTCTAACTAAAATACCTAGTGTGCTTGCCGAAGAAACTGACATATTTCAGGATGATCACTTGTAATTCATCAGATATTAAATGACAAGACTGGTTTAACACATTCTGTATATCTCATCCTGGTTGACATGCAACCATTTTCCTTGTCCAAAAGTGCACATCAAAATGGCATCTACTACTGTGCTCACATTTCAGATAATCGAGGCCTACAATAATGAAACAAATATTGTTAAATGTGCATTATTACAGCACTCGCTTTCATTTTAATCACCATCATTAAATTAGTTGAAAGCATGGGCTGGGATCATCACATGCTACTAAGTGCCTCATGCCTTGCAGGAAAGTGTACCAACGTCTACACACTGAGAAGTAACAACAATTAATTTGAATGAACGACCCCCTGCATCAACATCCACCATCCAACCTGATTGGACAAATACGCAATGGGAACCCTTATGCACTGGCATAGAATTATGCTGTCTCTTTTCTACCTTACAACATAGGGATATCCCTCCGAAGATGAAAATAATAAAAAGGCAAGAGTGCTGAAAGCCATGACATGACAAATGATGCAGTCCATTGCTCATAAGATTGTGGGCAGCTTGGGGCATCAAAATCAACACCAACACCGCCCCCTCATGTTTGAAGAAACTGTCCCTGACACTTTTCTTTATCACAGGCTGTTTTGTCTTTGTTCACGCATATTTCATTGCTTAGAATTGCTTTCCCATCCCTTATTCTACCTGGTAAGAAACTATTCATTCTTTAAGTACCATCCGTGGGAAACGGTAACTGACTTAAAAGCACAAAACCATCTGACCTCTTCTTACAGCCCCAGTTCTTAGAGGATGGTGTATATACAGCATGCGGATAGCAAACATTTACTGAATGAATAATCCGAATCAGGCAGATACGCACTTGAATTCTGGCCTCAACTTTCACTAACTGTTTGAGACTACGGAAGTTAGTTAAAATTTCTGAGCCTCATTCTCCTCATCCGTACAACCAGAAGAACAAAATTTATCTCGAGGCCTTATAATTTTATGAGATGTTACATAAACACAGCCTAAACGCAGCCTAAAAATAGGACTCACTTTTTTTTTGGATTGTTCCTCCTCCATTTCTCTTTTTGTTCGTTCGTTGTTTTTCTTCTTCCCTATTTCCTCTTGAGTTTTCTTTCTTCCTTCAAATTCCCAGAATCAGAGTCAGGCTTACCTCACAGCAAAAGATGTGCTTAGCATCCCAGATATACAGTACAGTTGATCCTTGAACAACAACACAAGTTTGAACTGCACGGGCCCACTTCTGATGCAGATTTTTTTCTTCAATAAATACGGAGGCCCCTTCCTATTCATAGTTTCACAACCACAGATTCAACCATTCTGAGATTGAAAACTATTTTTGTATTCCCAACTACAGTTTCCAATGGCAGATTGCCAACCCAGATGAAAAATACTGGTTGGTGGAATTCGGGGATGCGAAGGGCCACTGTAGAGTCAAAAGTTACACTTGGATTTTCGACTGTTGGGCGCACCTAACTACTCTGCATTGTTCAAGGGCCAACCATGTATAGAATTCATCATACCCTGGGCCTACCAACTGGTAACCCTTATTATCTATCGAAGGTGGATTTTAGGTGATAAAATCCTTGCATAACACAATTTATTGAAAACTTTGCAGAGCACAAACCTGTAACAGTAATATAAACAATTTGATGTTATGAGTGCAAATTTGCATATTTTATACATTTTAACACTCTGAAAAAAAAGGATTGTTTTCATAGCCAGTCTAAAGGGAACCTGAATTATGTCAATTTCCTTTAAGATAATTTTCTAGAATCATTATCATGTAGAAAAGGAACTAGAAAGTATACAGCAAAGAAATGAAAAAAAAAAATTAAAGGATCGTTAGCATTGTGTTGGCATTTATTTAATAAATGTAGTATGCTATTTTTCTGGATTTTGTTGTATTTGTGGCATTTGTCATTTCTTTTAAATTCTCAATTTGTCGCCTTTTTTTGTCTTTCAAAAAAGTACTAATTTTATACTTAATTTTAATTTTTTATAAAGGATGCAAAATTATATAAGCTTCAGAGTCTACCTGCAAAACTTGCATCCAATCTTACTTAAACACTTTAAATTATTAATTTATTGTCTGTCTTTTTACTTGGATGGAAGTTCCATGTGTATAAGAGTCACATCTTTTCTGTTGGCTTCTGTATTTCAGCCTCTACACGAGTTTAAACCTCAGACATCCAGAGATAATATTTTCCACCTCTTAACGTGACTATGAGGCATCTTGTTACATGATAGTCCAATTGAGTAGCTCTCTCAAGCTTTACTTCACATGAGATGCCAAGAACAGACATGAAATTCTAAAACACAATTGGTCTGTTGGGATGGTATTTACACTTGCTTGCTAGGAATTAGTAGTTTGGGAGAGGTCGCTGCAAGATATCCAAGTATCTGCTACTCGAGGTTGTGTGGTACAGTTGGAAATGTCCCATGTACACCGAGACATAACTTCAAATATGTTTCTCTGGCTGTGGATTCCTGGGAAACAATGAGAGCCGACAGACAGCATTGTGTAGAGTAATTAAGAACAGAGTGACTCGTTTTGAGATGGTCCTCAGGAAATTATTGCAAACCGGAAGGCCCACCCAAAAACGTTCCTCTGAACCTCTCTGTATGCAGAGAGGCAACACATGACAGCCTTACTGGCCAAGCTACTTCAGTCTGCACCAACTTCATTAAAGAGTAAAATATTCACACTCTCTTGCTAAAAGAAGTTACTCAGACTTATCCCTGAAAAGCCATTGTTAACCTTCATAATGAACTTCTAAATAAGGTAGAAAGAGTGAACACATTTTATAGATAGGGAAATCTGGATATACAGGTGATTTTGTTCAAAGTCAGAAGTCTGAAAAATACGAATGTTATTTTTAATAAATTAAGTTTTTGTCATGGTTTCCTCACAACCCAATTGTCTGCCTGCTATAAGAGAGTCTTTTTTCCTGCCTAATGATATTTCTAGCAGAAATAAATCCTTTATAAATCCACGCCTTTTGAAACTTGCCTTCAAGTAGAGTCAGTCTTATTTTTAGGACATTTATGCATTCCTATTCTGAAAAAAAATCACTTAAAGTTCTACTTATAAAGATCATATTTCTTCTTTACTGCCAAAAGATCACAAATGCCTACAAGGCAGAAAACTTCCTGTTGAACAAGGGAGATTAGATGAGGCTTTCAAGAAAAGATTAATTTGTCTATTGAAATACAGTTGGTTTTACTTAAGCTGATGATTTTCTTAGCAACCATCGCAACAAAAGCAATATGACGTACCGTCATCAGTTTAAATAAATGAACATTTTGGTACCACCAAAATGCATTAGGCGCAGTTTTAAATAAAGCAACCATTTAGTGCAAGCTTAGATAAAAAGCAAATGATCTATAAAATAATGTAACAGAAATGGAGAATATGAAGAATCGAAAGAGTGCTGCTACATTTTGGGAAGTCAAATTCTCAAATAAAATCATCAGAGCTTCTTCAAATTGCTGATATGGGCACTGCTTTGTAATTATCCATCTAATTACAAAGATTCCGTTGACCAAACCACATAAACAGAGGAGCATTTGTCCTTATTTAAGAGGCTACACAAACCACAAATTGCTCTGTAGGACTACTGAATATAGATAAGCTCAAAACTGCTTCATTTAGTCTTCATACACACACGTCAAAATAGATGACCTTTGCATGTTTAAACATTTTAGAACCAATCTTGTTTCAGCCAGTTCTAGCTTAGGATGTGATTATAATTACATAGATTTATAAAACCTCAAATATCTCCAGTTATCTCTTGAGATTTTTTTTTCTTCCCTGTTTTTTTTTCATGTACTTAACCAGTACTCAGATAATCATGTATGTTCTGAAATGTCTTTCCTGCTTCTCAGTTTTATAAATTATTCAAGTCCCTTAAATTAAAATACCACCATGTCCACTAAACTTTCCCACTCTTCCATTTTATCTACCAGCAGTATCTCCAAAAGAATTGATTTCTCTTGAAAAATGAACTTTGGCTGATAGCCCCAACTGCTGTCTTTCCAACATCCCACTGAAATGCCGATAACCTGAACATTCGAATGCACATAAACAGAAATAGTCACAAAAATATACAAAACTCATTTTGACCGACACTACTACTCTCGAAATCTGAGCACTGTTTTCACAAAATTTAAGACAGATGGCACCAAGTGAAGAAAATCTATCACAGGCTGGCTCCTGATGCACCTTTTTAAGCTAGAATAGCCCTATCTACCTGAAAGAAAGTAAAAATAAACTGCATCACTCATGCATTTGTTGGCTTTTAGCTCACCTGTTTATAAAGAGATCTGTAATATAAAAAGACAGACGATTAGACAGAATTCGGGGTGTGGAGAGAAGGCAGGCTGGCTTGGTCTTTTAGTTCCTCATGAGAGAAACATACAAATCAGGATGACATTTCTCCTGTCAGAAAAGTGTAAAGAGGATGATAATTCATCAGGAGCATGGGCTTTCAGAAATCAGTGTAGCAGAAGGGATGGAGGCAGAGAGAAAAGGGCTGAAGGTCACAGAGGGGAGGTGCAAACTTGAAGAGGAAAGCCTCCATTTGGACCACACTGATGGAGGGGAGGAGGCAGGATGTGAGGAACTGGTTCCCAATAAGGATGGTTCGATGGCATCCCTTAAACAACAGAGAGCATTATGAACAGGCCAGACAATTAAAATCTATTACAACATCATCAATGAGAGGCAAGAATCCATGGCCTCTGTCAAAAGACCAGAAGTCACAGGTTTAAAGAGGAATAACAGGATGATATAAAAGGTAAGCATGACAAAGTAATTGGGTGACAGACACAGACAAGGAGTTGATGTAATCAGGGAGTAAAGTGGGAAGGGTACAGTTCAGAAAAAAAAAATATCGAAATAAAAATTTACATAGAAAATTTAATGGTGAAAACAGACACAGGAAAATTGAATCAGTGGGAGCAGTTTGTATGTCAGTTGGGTGAAGGAAGGTAGAGAAGGATAGTACAGATGCAATCATGGAAGAGATGTTGACAGATGTGGGGAAAACAAAAAAAACACCCGACACCAATATACAGCCCCCCCACCCCCGCCCCAAAGACAACCTGGACAGAAGACGAAGCAATTATATATTCAAAGAAAAATTCTTTGCAAGTAAAATATGTCCAAAGACAGTAGATAAAGATCAGACCATTTGAGGCAAGACAGAAAAAAAATAAGACACATAGATATTTCATATGGAGAAATTTTAATTATAAAAGTATAGAAAAAAGCCTATACTCAAATATGCAGAAAAGAAAAGCGACAGAAAGATGTGCACAAAGGGACAACCCTGAGCTGTCCTCAGACGTTCTTATAACACTAAATACCAGAAGATACGGAAGAAACGTTCACAAAACTGCGATGAGAGAAAATTTTGTGATCCATTTTATAATACCCTGCAAGTTTCTATCGGTATATAAAGTCAAAAGAAAGGAATTCTAAAATAATGCAAAGTCTCAGAAAAGGAAACTACCCACATGGCTGCACAAGGGAAAAAGTGCTGAGGACTTTCTCTAGCTAATATTGAAGTGAGCCCAAATCAAGGGATCCCTAACAGGAAAAGCATTTTGTAAAACTGTTGGCAGTTAGCACAGAAACTGGTAAAGGATAATATTGGATCTCTGTAATAAACAGTGCTAACAAAAAGAAAACAAGCATCGGATATCATTATTGACAGACAATGTAAAAGTACTTGATAGCAACAAATGATCTCCAAATTCATATATTAACATAACTGGATGATAGAAGGCAGGAAAATGTGCTACATTTTGTTTCATACGAAAGGTAGAAAAAATACTTTTTTCCCCTTTGCTTTAATAATCATAGAAATAAAATCTTAAAACATATTTTAAAAGACATAAAAATAACCCCTAGTATAAACCAACAATTTAAAATGGGATTTCTATTTTCCAGATCTCTACAAAACAAATGCAAAGAAGCATGGTCCATAGAGTTAAAGAAAGAAAATAAAGAGAATACAATTATTTTAATATGTTAAGTAAAATTAAAGAAACCAATCAAATTCATTCTAATAATAATGACAAAGGATTAAAATTATTAATTAAAGGACAAGTATCTTCAGGAATCCTTATCAAGATAAAATACAAGAAATGAGCAAATGTCATATCCAAAGTAATAACAGCAAGCATTTATTGACTGCAGGCCTGTTGCAAACACTTAATAGATTATCTACTTCTGTAGCCTCCACTGAAAACCTCTCAGACAGAAATACTTTTGTTCTCATTTTAAGGATAAGGAAACTAAGAATTAAAGAGAATAACTTCTTGAGCTATACCTAAACTTTATAGGAAAGTTAAAATAAAAAGTAAACAAATGTTTACAAAAGTCAAACAGAAATATAGGAGAGATAGCAATATTGATTTCAAACAGTTCCAAGCATTGTCACATGATCAAAAATTAAGATGAACAATCATTTTTTTTTACTCTAGATATCAAAAAAAATTTAGAAATATTGGAAAAATCTGGGAACTACTATTATTGCAAGAGGCTTTAATATACCTCTTTTAACCTTTGACAAATCAAATAGTCAAGAAATAAATGTTAGGAATGTTTTGATAATTGTAAGGCAAACTATTACATCTAATGAAGCCCCAGCTTTTACTTGAGAATATCGTATTTTTCTTAGAATAGTTTGAAAAGGGAGGGCATCTTCTATATGTTCCTGGGGCACTGTTTTTTTTTTTGTTTTTCGTTTTGCATTTTATAGTTAACCATATGTATATAAAGAAATGACGTAAATTAAATGCTTTACATTTTGATTTTGCTTGTAGGGGTTTGAGTAGATTCAAATAGTCTTCATTTCATTTCACATTCTCTAAACTTTTAATATGTTCATAAAGGACTTCTGTAATCAGAATATATATCCATCTAATATTTATGCATCCAAAGACTGCTTACTGAACACTTAATTAAGTGTCTGAATCGGTGCTAGTAAGTGGTGGCTGCCCCTGAGGGAAAATATTAACTAGCAAAGGAAAAGAATACAAGTTCCTTTATTGTCAGTAAAGGATTCATGAACTTGACTCTCTGAACACAGCTGTACAAACCAGCGGGCTGAGTGGAATAAGCTTTATAGGAAGGACAAACATCCCTAATCACCAATTCCCATGAAGATATCCCACTGCAATCACCACTGCCTGAGTAGGGTGAGAATTTCATCAGGTGCTTTGAGGAGCTCCATTTGCCATTCCCATGGGATTTTTTTGGTGCCCTCTTGGCCTCTCCCAACTGCTCTGTAGACTCTGGCTGTGTGCCTATCTGGTGACAGTAACTGTCAACAGCCTCACAATTCCCTGAGTGCTTACTGTGAAAGGTATAATAAAGGAGATCTTCGGGGTTGTTGCTGATGTCTGCGTTACCCCGGCAGGCCCAAGCTGAAGACCTTTATGAAATCTGTTTCTAAAACTAGGTGCTGGTAATGAACAGAGAAAAAAATGCACATACCCCTGCCTTCCTGGAATTCATATTTTAGAAGAGAAACAGACATTGAATAAGTCATGACCACTATGATGAATGAAACCAAAAAATAGGGGCTGGATGCCACAAAAATCTGTTTCCTTTCTCTGCTTTCCCCTTTTGCATTGCTTATTAAGCCAATATGGTGCTTGCTACCTTCTGTTTTGTTCTGTGACTCTCTGTGAGCACATCTGTTTTTCCAAATAGTCAGTTACTTGCTTGCATCTGCGTTGTGCCTGCCTCAAATTAAATGGTCAGTAATGTCTTGCTTAAGTGAATAAAGGGAAAGCCTTCGGTCTCTCAGTATACTTTCTTTTATCAATATTTTCTATTTAGACACAATTTCAAGACACCAGGAACCATGTTTATTGAATTACCTTAAATCGTGCACCAGACAATTCTTTACTTTTTTTTTTTTTTTTTGCTTATTATTACCTAACCTTGAGAAATAATGAAGTGCGAGTATTTAAACTTAAAGAATAAAGTGAACCTTGTACTCACCATCAAAAATATGCACTAGCTGTTAGTGACATATTGCAATGTACCAAAAAGACTGAAGTATTTACTGCTTTTGTTGTAACAAGTTTGGGAGAGAAGGGTCCACGACAAGTGGTTTCTGATCTGAAAGGGGACCGTATGACTGTATTGTGAAAAAGCCACACCCTTGTCAGTGATAAGGAACCTATTCTGTTTCCTTGGGTGTAACTTAAAGACCTAGTGAACTTTTCAGCTCTGGCATGGGGTTACTTCCATCACCTATTCCACAGATAAGAGGAAATACACTCCTCCAGTCCACACACCTGGACGCTGAAAACGTGCTACCTTTGGAACAATGGTGAGACATTAGGGTCACTGGAGAGTTTTGCTACCACTTCTTTTTTGACTAAGAGTAAGAGCCTGGGTATTCATTAACTACATCATACTGCTGGTTTGGGGTGACTAAATTCAGTTGTTCCCACTGAAGAATCAGTCATGTCTTTCTTTCCAGTGCCTAATGTAAGGATTATGTAATGATGAGATATCTTGTGGAGAGAAAGCTACAGAGGCTTAAGCTGATAAAATTCTCTAAGACTTTGACACTGATACCTGAGTATTATATCAGGGAACAACAGAAAGCATTTCTGGATCTCCTGTGGCATGTCTTCAGGCTTCCCCACGGGGTCCTCTGTCACCTGCTCTAGTTTTATGTCTTCTGTCCTCTAAATCATTTTTCTAACTAACTCAGGAGATGTATGGTATATAATTGCATCCTGAACATCCCCATATTCATGGGAGGGCTTCAAAAGTAATGCTTGGCGATGATCATAGTTAAGGTTGAGTTTTGATCCTAGCAGGCCTTAAATTGGAAATTAGGTAAAGCTGCATTTGAAAATCTTTTTAAGTCCCAAACTAACATACCATCCTTTTCTCAATTGGATGAGAACAACTTAAATCATCAATAACCAGATCCTGGGCCCAGAATATTTTCAAGACTGAAATAAAGTCTCTGGTCCTTGTATATGTGGATTATTCCCACACTGCCAGAGTCACAGGAGGGTATGCAATCATCAGTACTAAGAAATATATATATATATTTCCGTGTGTGCAATCAGAAATTTATCCTATACATCAACCTCAGCTATCACTACTGTGTGAGAGAGATGGTCAGCCCTTCCCCCTTGTCCACATTTATGATGCCTGCCTTTCTAAAGCCTGTAACAGTTGAAAATTATAGAGAACATTTATTGAAGAACTGCCCAGGGTACGTGCCAAGCACCATGCTTGGGTTATCTCATTTATCTTCATTTATCACACACCGTGAAAGAGATGGTATTATCCACTTTTTGGATGATGAAACTCAAGCTCGCTATAAGTAACAAACCCAAGTCTACACAACTATAAATGACATATAGAAAAACACGTTAGAATTAGAAATAGTGGATCAGAGGAGAAAGTTACCACTTCTGATTCGAATGTTCCTGAAAGTTTAAGAATGGGGCTCATTTGTGAACTTGAGCTTGAAGTAAACGAGTAGACAATTTACCATCTAGTAAAAGAATTGGCATTCACACCAACACTCGTTCATTCAAATGTATTCATTTATCAAACACGTATTTGTATTTACTATGTGCAAAACACTGTTCTTTGCATTGAAATCCAGCTTGTATTAACTGTTTATATTAACAGTTTAAATCAGTATCCTCAAAATGCTTATATTCTCTTGAGTGGAAGGAGTGAGACAATGTGCAAATAAACAAACATAGCACATCAGCTTTATCATGGGAACAATGAGTGATGGGTACAGCAGGGCTGCCATGTTTTATATGGTCGTCGGAGAAAATATTTTATCATGAGAATAATGTAAATGGAACATTGGGTGGATCGTAAGGATTATTCTGGCTGTCTCTTAAGCAATAAGCCCAGTACTACAATTCGGTCCTAAAAAGATTTGAAAACATAACTCCTACACGATGCCTTCACGCAGGCCGGTTGCAACAGATCACGGAATCCTGATCAGCATCTTATTTTTAAAACAAACCTGGTGGCTGACAGAGAAACCCGTTAGATTCTCTGCAAAACTCACATAGAGTCTATGAATTATCACATAGTTCTGCCAGGAGGTCTAGGTTAGAAACAAAGGAGAAAAAAGTAAATCCAGTAAAAAAAAAAAAAAAAGTAAAGAAAAAAGAAAATGACCTCAGCAACTGGAGTGATTTGTCTTGCAGTAAGAGGGCCTCACATAGAACCGTGCCTCTATTAACTTCAGCTGGGGGTCAGACAGCACCAAGTCTAGGAACTTGAGATACCACCAGAAAATTTCTAGCTCTACATCGAATTTGTGTCTTGTACAGAGACAGTGAGGATCGTGCTGCTGATAATCACCGTTCGCACTTGACACCCCTTTGCAGAGCTCAATCCCCATTTCTGTAAACCAAATTTCAAGACCTCTGATCCGCACCTTCTACTTCACATTGGCACTGGCATTTCGGATGACTCAAATTAGATGTTCATTTTTACTCCCAGTTTCAGTAAGACCACTATCTTCTCCCAAAGGCATCTGTGTTTTTGCTCCAGCTTCCCCTTATCTAAAACTAACATTGTCATTTACCCAGATCTCCAAGACTAGACAATTTGATATCTTCAACTACTCACTCTTCTTCAGATTCAGTATCTAATGCAAAAAGATAAAAATAATTCAATCGGTTCTTTCTTTTAAAATGCTTTGCTAGGACCTCCATTCCTACTTTAATCAAGTTTTCATCTGTTTATATTTGAATAACAAGAAAGAGTCTTCTCTCCTCTAACTAAACTCAGTTTTCTTCTATTCCAATCCACCTTACACACTACTGCTGAACCCAACTCAGGAAGTGATTTGTGTTGTGGCATTCCTTAATCAAGTACCTATAACAACTTAACTATTTCATCTAGCAAAGTAAATGAAATTCTATTATCTAGGTTTAGAGACCAACGTAGGCTTGACAGTCTTCGAGTACCATCAAAGAAACCCAGAGCTGGACAGTAGTTAAAGCAGTAGAAAAAATATTTCATTGAGGGATTCTTTCAATAGGGGAAAAGAGACCTCAGGATGGAACTAGATACAAATCCAAAAACAGGAAAGACAAATGGGGATTTACATTCAAGAAGCAGTTTGGGGGTTTAGGGTGGGGAAATGGAGAATTACTAAGAGGAAACATCAGGAACAGGGGTGAGTGTGGGGGTTTCTGATTTAACAGATCCGACAGGATTCTTGCTGAAGGCAGGTTGGGACGATCAGATATTACCTTGGGGAGGATGGAGCATGTGGAATTCAATCAGATACTGAGAGTGATCAGATATCGAGGGTAGGGATACTGCATAAAGACTTAGCAGGATTCTTGCAAAATGTGGGCGATGCAAAGACAGACACAAAATCTCAAAGGTCAAGTCCTAGCTGAGAAGAAGGCTCCGAGGAGCCTGACTAAACTTTGACCAAGAAGAATGTCTTGTCAATATCTTATCCTACTCCATACAATTGGCAGAACTTAATTAAGTTCCCCTCCCTGCACACCTTCCTCACATGTAACACGCTTACACCCACCCCTGCCTTTCCTTGTAAGAAACTCCAGCATGAATTGCCTACCCCTCCTCTTCACCCACCCAAATCTTATCTTCAGAGACCAGTGAAAAAACCTACATCTTCATGAAATCATTAGGAAGTCAGCAGTCCCTCATGATTTTCTTACGTCTTAAGATGTATTTTCTCCATTGATGGCTTTCATTGAGCACAAATGTTATGTCAAACCCTGTGTCATATGCCGAGAAATATCAAATAAATACGACAAGATCTCTTTAAGTAGCGACTGCCTGGTGTCCTGCTACGTCCATTTTCTCCCTCTTTTATGATAAAATCTCTGAAGTTTAGCTAATTAGATGTGAGGAAAAAGAACTGTACAATCTCCAGGTTATACCGTTGAAAAGGGATGTGCCTTCTACTTTTCCTACCCCTCTTTGCTGCTTGAATGCAGTATGGACATGATGTTGAAGCTGGAAAACTCATCTTGGCCCATGGGGTGGAAACCGTGTGAAGAGGGAATTGGTTTCCCGATTACTATGAAAGTCGTTTTCTCATGGATGTGAAGTAAAGCATGTGAAAGACAGCCTGGTGGCTGACACAAAGTAAATAATAAAACAAGTGCATGACGGTGATTATGATGATAAAAACGAGGACATCGATGTTTGTGGTGGTGAAAACCATGATGTTGATCATGATGCTTTCATTAACGATATACACCGGGGAGTTTGAGTTCTCATGACTTCTGGCTCTGGAAATAAGGCAGCAGGTTTAACAGGCCAAAGTAACCTAGATTAAATTGAATCCTCCTCACTATTTGGGACAGAAAAACTAATGTCTTGCTGCTTTAGCTTTTTTTTGCTAACATCATTGAACATATATACATACATACATATATATATATATATATATATATATATATATATATATATATATATATATTTTTTTTTTTTTAAGCTAGAATCCAAAGAACTGGTAGATAAAGACTGCCCAGCAGGAGAAAAGAGAACAGGACAGAGCCAGATAAATCAACTTGATCTAAATGACAGGGAATTCCATGTTTGGGTATCAGCCTGAATGAATAAGCAAAGCCTCACGAGGTCAGAGACTAGAGGGTCCTTTAGTAAATCCTTCTGAGGAAAACTTGAAAGCCGTCAGGGTTTAAAATGAATGCCAGAAAAAAATAAGTAAATAAAATAAAATGAAAGGCAGAATGGAGAAGACTTGCAAGTTTGCTGAAGGCTATGAATCGCATCTCCTTTAATGTCTTTCGTGAGACTGAAGAAAGATGAGAATTTATTTTTAATTGCTAATAAGTGTTTAGATTGGGGTTGTTTAAACTTGACTCCATGCAGAGACTAGATCATAAGGGGCCACGATTTTTATTAAGGTTGTAGTAGTTTAAAAATATGGATGTTATAAAATGGCAATCTTTAGATTTTATTTTTCTGTCACCATGTTTCAGTGTAAAATAGCATTAAGCATGCCTATACGGTTTTCAAAGATTTTCCTAAGTAAAAAGCAAATTGAAGAACACTATTCTGAATAAAATGAGATAACTGAAGGATTTAGAAAGACCTATAATAGGATTTGACTTGTGTTTTATCAAGGTATTTTTACTTCAATGTGGAAGAAGGAGGTGGCATATACTAGAATTACACAGAATTACTGTAATTCTGATTAATTATAAGATATTATACAGTAAGAAGCATAATTTATACCTCTTAATCACCCCAGCCAGCAACTATAATTGTGAAAGGCACATAGATTCTCACTATGTATGAACTGATTGGTCTGATATCTAAAACTGAAATACCATCATGCATTTTATATACTCACCTCGCGGTTGAAATACTCTGTACGGGTTATTACATTTTGCCTCCACCTCCTCGAAAATACTCTTGATGTCAGTATTGTAACAGAGACCCAAAATGTCAAACGTTTTGTTTTCTTAGTTTTCCTGACTCCTTCTCGAATGGTTTTGCATTAGTACACACTGACTTACAGATAATTTATTATTTTAAAAAAGTGTGTGTGTGTGTGTGTGTGTGTGTGTGTGTGTGTGTACATATGTATGTGCTAGGAGCCGGGAGTGATTACATGCTCTTTATAAACAATAACATCTTCATCCTCATAACAATATAATGAGGTAAGACTAATGATAAACCAATTTAATAAACTGGAAAATTGAGACGGAGAAAGGGGAAGTCATTTGCCCGAGGTCACACCACCAGAACATCACACAGCTGGGATTTGAACCATGATAGTCGATTTCACGATCCTTTATAACTGCTTTTTATTCTCTGCTAGAAATGGAACTAGAATCCCAGTCTTCCAGGAACTAATGCTGGGCATAAACATGTTAGCAGGTGTCTCAATTACATACAAGGCTGAGCAGACAACATAGCCTAGTGAAGCAGATACATGAAGAAAAATGCTAGAAAGACCTGGGAGAAACACGAGGACTACTGTTAACCTGAGAGCCGGTGTCTGTCCCAAAGTGAAGGGTCAATCTGTTTTGAAGGCTGCAGGTTCACTTTTGCTAAAAAAATGTTTCAATTTTTAAATATTGGCTTGAAAAACCTTTAAACATTCTGGGGCCAAACAAAACACCTCCTCTTTGGGTTGTAGCAAGCACATAACCCAATGGTCTTTAATCTCCACCGCTCATCACCCACTTTGCAAAACAAATATCACGGACAGGAAAGGAAGACTCAGGCCTGAATCCTGGCTCCAGAGTTTACTAACTCTGCCCTTGACATATTATTTAACCTCTTTGAACCTCAGTTTCTTTATCTCCAGTTAGAAATCATAACAACCTCACTAGATTACTGTGACAATTAAATGAAACAATGCATGTAACTCAATTAGCAGTGTCTCATACCTAAGACATGCTTCCATAACTGTTCATAGTTCTATAATTTGTATTGCTACCCCATGTTGCCTTCATTTTAATTATTCATCATTTCCTTGATTAGCTTAAATTATGGGTCAAAGATGGACTTACATCTAAGTTGCTAACTAGTTAATGCCATTCTTTGGGTCAAGATAAAATACAACAGAATTTAAACAGTCTTTTCCATGACCGATGCCAACGATTTTTTTCCTTTATGCTTTATTACTTTAAACTTAAGGCGTTAATCTCTATTCAATGCAGATTTGCTTTAGAGACAACATTCTAAGGAATATGTTTAGTCCCTTTTGCTAAACTCTGTTTGGCTGACTTTGAGATTTTTTTCTGGGAAGAAAGGTTAGGTAAGACCAAGGAGTAAGGGCCTTGAAACCACCGAGCATGGGACAGAGGGTCGGCAGAGGAAGAGGTGAGCACAAAGTAAGCAAAAATCAACCTCTCTCCCATTTGCAGATGGTTGCTCTGTCACCACTTGTAGTAGTCAGAACCTAACGAAGGACAGAGGAGCCACCCGGGCTTATGAAAGGGGTGGGGAATTTGTTACACCTGGATTGCAGAACCGAGAAGTCAAACAGGGGTCTGTGTGGCCACGGAGACCCTAGCAATAACAGAAGGAGCACCATCACTTCCCTGAGCAAGGTGGACAGAGGGAGGCAGCAGGGGTTCCAGAGCTCAGGGCCAGTGGCGACCTGGAGGAAGTGAGAACCAAGTGAGCCTGCCTGGCCAGATATGGGCCAGGAAATGCAGCTGAGGCAAGACAGAGAAGGAGAAATACCTTGGCTTCTCCCTCCCCCCCTTTTTCTAATCGGCTCCCAGAGCCTCAAACCCAACCAGAAAGCCTGAACATCCAACCTAAGGGACTAACATCTGTCATTCTTAGATTCAACCAAGAGCAACTGAAGTGCCAGATATGGCGGCTCTGAGGGCAAATAGGCTACGGGGTAACCTTTTTTTTTTTTAATGCTTATTTAAGCTATGTGTGTGTGTGTGGTGGTGCTGGTGGGACATCTGTTTAAAGATGCACACTATTTTAATTAACGTAACTGTTTTGTGATTGAGTCCCCTTTGGAAAATATTACACTATAGCTTATATTCTATTTTTACATCCTGCTTCATAATAAGTTGATATACTGTCCTTTGTAATTTCCACATTTTGTATTTGTACCTTTCTATTCATTCTAAAACCAATTCATGTAAAGTAGAAATATTTTATACTCCTATCCCCCCAAATGAAAAGCATAGTCCATGTATGTCTTTTGGGTTTTTTCCTACAATTGGTAATTGTTGGTTTGTTATCATTACATATCCCTGATGTGAGCACCTTACATTACTGCATTTAAGGAAGAATCGCAAGGGAACACAGTAATAACCTGAAAATTGGAGTAAAAAAAAAAACTAGCTCCAATCAAAGCCCTGCTTCACACCAGCCAGACGATGTTTCAATGACTTTCTTGCATTGTTGGAGCTTCCATTTCTTCTTTTCTTAACATGGAATAATGATTTCTACCTTATTGGGTTGAATGAAAAAATAATTAAGATAATACCTGCCAATCACCAGGCACAGTGTCTGGGTCAGGATCAGGACCCAATAAATGCTCTGTCTTTTCCCCTTCCCTTTAAAAAGTCATTTTATATTCCTTTGGATTTGAAAGATTAATTTTTAATAGCTGTCTTCTCAGTTTCCAACCATGAGAAGTTCCCGTTGTGACAGAGAAAAATGTAACATACCATCACGCTCTGGGGGCCCTTTCCCACGGTCTCCTAAGTTGATGCTTACACCACATCTTCAAAACCTCTCATTTCTATGCTTTCTGTCACTTAGACCCTCAACCACTTTAAGTATCTTTCCCGCTGTCATTTAAATTATCTTATCACTTAGCTGTCTTGCTTCCCCTCAGTGAGACCATTTTCACAGAAAGCACCACGCTTTTTCCCTGGCATGCCTCAATGACAACCACAGTAAAAAATGTGGGCGTTTTCCTGGGAAAGGAGTGAAGGAGCAAGGTGTCAACACTAGCATTTTTTTCCTTCTGGGGAAAAAAAAAAGTGCACAAATGCATTTTAAGTTTTTTTTTTTTTTTGAAGACAGTTTATAAACAAAAGAGCAGGCAAAAATGCTTTTCCTTTACTCTCTAGATTCTTTGGCTAAGAAAATCCTACAGGAACCATTTCTTCTATAAAATTACGGACTGTGGAACCCCAGTCCCTTCTTATTAGGGTCCATTCTTTGTTTCCCAGGAGTGAACGGCACAGGCCATTTTCTCAGACAGTATGTCGGGGGCTGATATTCTCCATTTCCAGCCTGCCTTCATTTCATGCAAGAGATCGCCCAGTGAAGACGGAAAACAGGCATTTGCAAAATCTTTCTTTTATTAAAACGAATCCGTTTCTAGAAATCAACTCTTTTCCATACTTTCTTGTTTTTCACTTCCTTCTTTTTGAACTGCTTGTGTTTGTTTTGTTTGGGGTGTTTTTTGGGGTTTTTGGGGTTTTTTTTTTGTTTTTTTTTTGGTTTTTGGATTTTGTTCTGCAGTCATTTCCTGCAAGTTAAATTTTTCTTGAGTCCGCCTTGAGTGTAAAACTTATTGAGATAGCTGCTTATAGAGCCCATTCTCAGTGATTTAATTGAGCACGGAAAGCCTAACAGAGACCAGATGAGCAGATGCTTCCAGAGGCTCTCGGTTGTAAGGCCTTTGCCTACACATTTGACCTCGCCCCCAACACTTATTCCCAACGCCACACCCCAGATCCACAGGCCTCATTATCGTTTCCTCATACAAGCTAAACTTCCTCCAAAGATGAGACTTTGGCACGTGCTATTCCCTCTGTTGGGAATGTCTCTCCCTTGTAGTTTGATATGCGGTCTCACCTTGTCATCAGTTCTGTTCAAATGCAACCTCCTCAGAGAGGCTTTTCTGAGCACACGATCTAAAATAATCCCTTCGCACACACCCATTGTCCAATCTATCATTCTATTATGTCACCTTCAGGTCGGTCGTCTAGGGCCATCTTGTTCATTCATTAATTTGGTCACAGTTACTGAAATATAAGTCCCTGGTAGCCAAGAGAGTACCTCTATCGTTCAACCCTTGTATTCCCAGGTGGCACATGGCACACAGTAGATGCTCATTACATGGTCATGGAATGAATGAATGAGTAAAGAACCACCTGTGGTGATTCTTTAGGCAGCAAATGTGATGCCATCTGTAGGCAGCAAATGTGAGCTCATGGAGACTGTCACTGGGTCTTGTTCATTAAATTTCCCCAGTGCCCATCACAGAACTTCACACAACAATCAGCAACTAAATATCTGCTATGCATCAGGTACCATGCTGGGTGAATGAGATACACAATTCAGAAACTAAAGTAGCAACCTTACTCTAGCAGAACACATCTCGCTTAGGAGAAGCCAGGCAATTCAGCAAGAGTTACATTACCCCGTGATGAGCGCTGTGCTACAGAAGGTAGGGGGTCTTTTCAGATGCTGCAGCAGGAGAAGCTGATAGTCTGACAGTTGGGAGTTGGCAGGGAAAGGTGGAATAAAGGGAGGGAAGGAAGGAGGGAAGGGAAAAGAGAGAGAGGAAATAAAAGGGGAGTGAAAGGCAAAAGGAAGACAAGCCCCTCTGTGTACTCCCGACGTGGACGCAGGGTTAGAGGGCTTCACTCCAGCTCAGAGCACCTCTGTGATAACGACTGTTGCCCAATTCACAGATGAGGAATGTGAGGCTCTCACCAGTTAGATCCCTCACCCATGGGCCACAAGTCTCCTCACAGGGCCAAGACCAGCACCAGACTTCCCAGATTCCTGTTCATTTTCTATATCTCATGCCTTCCTGGCCATAAGGCCTCAATACACAGTCTGGCTATTGTAAAGGTAAGGATTCCTGGGCTCATGGCACTGCCAGGGCCCTCAGAGAGCATTCAGTTATAGAAAAGATCTCAAGATGAGTACTTTTGCAAAAATGATATGACCAGGTAAAAGGCTCAATTCTTGTACTGGTGCCCTTTTATTGGTATCAGAACAAAAGATAATTCATCGTGACCAGAGCAGGCATTGCCCTCAGGCAGAGTAAATGTCTACACGGAACTATTACAGGGGAGAGAAGACCGCTCTGCTCCTCATACGACCTTACTCAACCCTGCCTTTTACTCTTGAACTGATCACCTTTGAAGGCTGCTGATCCCTCCTAAGTGACTGGGCGACTCCTTTAACCTATTAATCATAGCAACTAACATTTCTTGGGAACTTGAGCGAGCCAGGCATTGCTCATCGCGCTTCACAGGCCACTGCAAAAGTTATCCTCTCAACAACCATAAGTGGTCAGTTCTCCAATTATCTTCATTCTACAGGGAAGAAGACTAATGCTTCAGAGTATTATCTCTTAAAATTTACCAGCTGATAAACAGTAAAGGTGGAATTCAAACACAAGTCTTTCTGAACCCAATACCCATACCCCAAACCCCTTGCCTGCTGCCACTCTGCTATAATAAAAGAATGCTAAGGTAGATTTTAGCGTGATCTGAGCATCTAGGTAAGGAGCAGAAGATATGTACCACTAAGTAGCGGAAAAGGTCAAGGACCTATATTCTCCACACATTCCACATACTCGACATTTCTGATAGAGTGATTTTTTAAAAATTTTACAAAGACTAACTTGGGTTCTACATTCACTTACAATTTTAATTTCTGTGTTAATCATGATGGCCTTTCACTGGAAGTATTTTCCAAATAATAGTCTCTAAGATAAGATGATCGGTACAATCATCAGTCGCAATTAACATTTACATTGGACTCTGCAGGCAACTAAGTCTTTCAGTGGCTTCTCTCCCTGGGAGTGGGTAGGGGGCGGGGAGTCACTCATTTTGCAGTGATGGGAGCAGGAGTTCAGAGAAGCTGAGTGACCACCCCCAGAGCATCATCTCTGAAGTCAGACTGTCATGAATTCAAATGACAGCCCAGCTATTCACGTTCCACAGGCAACTCAAGTTCTTTGAATTTCAAGTCTTTCAATGAAAAGCACATGACTGTGCAAGGTATTGTGCTGAGTACTCGAGAAACGACCCATACACAGAAGTGTCAATTTATTTTCGGACTTCTTTCTCACACACACACACACACACACACACACACCAGGACAGATCTAGGCTTCAAAACCAGCTCGTATACTTTACCACTGCTCCATTCTTTCTTTAAATCAAGAAAATGCCCAATATTCATTTTTATACAAAGGAAATGGTTTTGAAAAAAAATATGTATATGTGTATATATATATATATACATGTGTATATATAAATGTGCCATATTTCTTTGTTACTTCTGTATATATATAGATGTGCCATATTTCTTTGTTACTTCTTTAATAGTTTCTCCATAAGTTTCAATTGAGAGAAAAACTCATATCTACAAATTTTAACTTTTGGAAAATATTCATAGTTTCTTGGATCTTAGAGCTGACAGAGACCTCAAAGAAAAACCCAAACATTTCATCTTAACGGAATTAAAATCCAGAAAGATGGATTTTAATTCCGTTAAGATGGATGACTTGACTAGACTTCAGTTATGTCTTTTGAAATACATAATTAAATTGTGTAAAATTTCTAGGTTATTGTCACGTGTATTAAATTTACCATTTTTTCTTTTTTTCTGGCATTACTTTTAAAATTCAACTGTGATAAATATGCTTTGGTTTCATTATACCTACACATATTAATGCATCTGAATGAAATTTTATATTCAGACCCTATTAGTGCACAATGTAAATTGAAAACAGACTCTAAATGGCCAGCTACTAAATTTTTTAAAAACATGATAGGCCCAGTGGAAGCAGGCAGCTGCACTGACATTCTTCCTAGGGCAAAGAAAAAAAAACAACTACTAAGAAAAAAATGTCCTGACTCTTGGTTTGGTGTTCCTCCATCGCCAGATTTATTGACCTGCAAGAGAAGTCAGTGGATGTTTTGCCCCAGTCAATACTAATTTCTAGAGTCAATAAATCCTGGTAATGAATGGAGAATGTGAGTCGATGTATGCTCATTAGATGTGTTCACAAAATGTGCCATGTGTAAAATAAGAAAATAATAATCAATCAGCCTTATCAATGTTTAAATATTATTTCTGACAACTTTTAAAATCATTTTTTTCTTTCTTTGTTTTTCTATTGGAAGTGACTTTAGATGGGGAAAAAAAAAAAAAAGATCACCTTGAAAAGTTAAAGCCGCTCCCAACATAAAGGTTGCCTCTGTCTTCCACTGGTCCACCCGCTAATGTCTCTGTGTTGTCTCCGGGACGGGCCAGCAGTGCTGTGGGAGGAGGATAATCACCCTCTCTGCAAATGGACTTTGCTGCCATAGAGCCTGCTAACCTAGCGTCCTCTACCCTCTTCAGTCGGAGTTGAGATGGCAAGTGGCCACCAAAAACAGATAACAGTGCCCCCGGATATTTATCCAAAGGAAGTGAAAGCTGGATCCGGAACAGACCTCTGCGCTCCATAAATATATAGGATATATGTATGCTGTGCTCCCTGATTTAATGCACAGCATAAAGGTGATAGTTAACCACTAACAGTTAATACTGTGTTGTATACTTCAAATTTGCTAAGAGGATAGTTCTTAAATTAAATCTACCGTACGCATGCGTACACACACACGCAATGCTAACCATGTAGAGGTGACGGATAAGTTATTTAGTTTACTTGTGGTGAACTTTTCACAATGTACACATATCTCAAAATATCAACTCGTTTTCCTTAAATATATATAATTTTATATGTCAAAAATATCTTAATAAAATTGTTTTTTAAAAAGATAACAATGAGCCTGCTTGGTGTATATTCTCATGTAAAGGAGCACACAGAAATCCTTCGTCAGCATATACCTAAGAGGTATGTAGAAAACTTGGTGGAAAACAAGAATTAAAGGATACTACATTTACTGAGAACTTACAAGTCTAAACACTATGAGCCAGGAGCCATGCTAGACATTTTTCATATATTATTTCTAATCTTTAAAAACAATTCCAGGTACCTCTACTCTTCCCAATCAGAAAATTGCATCTAAGTAAATTTAATAACTATTTTCAGGATTGCTATTCCATGGAATTCCAAAGTCGTGGTTCTTTTCATAATAACCTGCTGCTTTTTTATAGCAATGTTCAAGTTGAGAGACAGCAAAATCCTTGAAAAAGGGAAGGCAGGCTATAAGCTGAGTTACATTCATCAACGGAAATACATGGAATTTTTACAGCTTTATCAATTTAACTTTTTAAATTACTAAAATACCATGTTGCTGACTACATTAAAAAATATCTTTTAAACAGTCGAATCTTTAAAAATGTTGTCGGTTAACATCATTCTGCAATATAAACCTCTTTAATAAACAAACCAATGAAGTTTGCATTTCATCCAAATCATTGAATAAATGCCTAATGATATTTGAGGGACGGGTGGAGATTAGTGAGGAGGAAAAGAAATCATTTTTGCTATGTCAGTTCCATTAAATTATAGAAAAGAATGCACTTATAAAAATTGGTGTGTATCTTCAGACCAATCTCGATCACGTTAAATAAATATGGCACACATTTTGTGATAATGTTCAAAACCATGTTTCAAAGAGAGTTGTGAAGGATGATTTCCTGAGGCCTTCTCGCAATATAAAACAGGTTTTGCGCACATGCTTCCAAAATAGCTGACAAAACTAATGAGCTCAGCCCCATGAAATAAGCCCAAAGAAGCTGCATTCAAGGTGCAGTGATGTCGCTAAATCATCTCAGCTAGTCAGCAAATGAGCTCAGCCATCCAAAACCCTGCCCGTCGACTAAATGGTCTTTATCTTCTGTGCACAAGTGTTATTTCATGTGGTTCTAATGTAGGACTGGCTGGTGAGAAAGCAATCGTTCTGAGCGAGTTCTGTCTTATATTCATTCTCATTTATGAATCTGACCATGGCAAAAAAAAAAAAAATGTGTATGAGAGAAAGAGGGGGGAAAAAAGTGTGAAAGAAAGAAAATCAGACACCAGATCACCAAACTGTTTTCTCAAGGAAGGAGGAGATCAGACAAGGATTTGTGAAGATAAGACGTGTGGGTTCATTTCCTCCTTTTGCTTCGTACACCCAGAGCTCTGTTTCAGCACGTTAACTTACAGTGGATTCGCTGGTGCTAACTCCGACCTCGAATTCTCCTGAGGAAGGGGGAGGAAGCCAGGGAGGGTCACCTGCTCGCATGAGCCATTTGGGACAGGTCGCACTCCTAAGGGGGCTGACTTCTCTATTAACAAGGGCTTCTGGGTGGCCTTCTGAGTGTCTCTGAGGAGATCGTGTTGCAGTAATTCAGTCCTTTACTGTTTATGCTTTGGACCAACTCCCAAATTCAATAACCTAGTGAGAAAAAAATGCTACAACTTGTAGGCATGAGTGCTCGAATTCCAACCCTGTGGTGGCCAGTTTTGGATACATGTTACTTTAACTGAGATTCTCATTCATTTTTAATTAGCTTCTCTGTGTCCACGTATCTGTATCTCTAACTAAGGAGGTGCATGAAGCTGAATATACACACGTAGAGGGTTTTTCATTGATCTGGTATTTACATATGTAGACATACACACTGATTAGTATCAGGATGCTGTAAAGCACAAACACATGCACATAATTACCATACTTTCTTTCTCTGATTGCAGCAAGGAATATGGTTCCACTCGGGCCTCTGCCTTTAACCTGCTATGTCCTTTCTGGCGGCCAGTTTGTAAGCTGTAAGGTTTTATATGTCTAACCTTGGAATCTATTATCCATCCCTTGACCTGCTTTAGAATTTATATCTTCATTTCTCATGATCTTCCTGCTTTACGTTGCTATTCTTTATTTCATTAACAGCCGGCCAGACTTCATTCTGCCTTACAAATGCATTATATATTTCTAAAAGTTAAAGAAAGTATATTAAAATCTCTCCTATATCTGTGGTTAGTTTATCCCTACATAGAATGATCAAAAAAATGAGTCAGCTAAAAAGTAATCCAATCTCATCAGATTCATCTTTTTTCATATTTGATTAGTCCAAGTTTCCTAAATTTTAGGAAATTTAATACGAAAAACAAGAGAAAGTTCTTCATAATAGCCCCAATCCAAATTGTTTCTGTTTTCTGTCCCATACACTACCTAGTAAATCTGAATTTCTGCTTTTTCAAGATACCACTTTTATTTAGCGCGTGTACATAGAGAACATATTAAATTAAGCAGGGCCCCAAAATGTGTTATGAATAATATAGCAGCACATATGTGAACTGAGTGCAAACGGGAACCTCTCTTCTTTCCATATTTATTTTTGTTGTTGTTACTGTTAAGTGTACTAGACCAAAAAGATGTTGCAAATCACAAAGATTCAATGAAATATTGGTTAATTTAGCAGTTTGCGAGGTGCCCAAGAATTTGAATTGGACTTTTTTTTTTTTTTTGAGTAATTTTAAGTCTTATGAAATCAAGAACATCAACTATGGTCAAATAGGGTACAACATGCTCTGTCACATGAACAGGTAGATCTCTCCTTTGTCAGTTGTTGTGCCCGCACCCATGACACTCTGTGCTGTGCTCATCTAAAGTGGTCTTCATGTGCCACCATTCATCCTGTCTGACCCGACTCTTCCCTTCTGTATTTTCCATTTCAAAGTTTTACTGTCATTCCTTCGGTTGGAATAGTTAAAGAGTGGTATGCAGATGGAGTAGAAACAGCAGTTATAGAAAAGTCTGAATTTAAATCAAGTTCAGCAACTTGTTCATCCAGTGACTTTGGATAAGATTTTTAACTTCTAAGGTCCGAGTTTTTTCTTCGGTATAAAGAAGATATTACTTTTCCAACTAGAACCTCAGAAGCAATAACTAGTAGCTTTTCTGTAACTCAGCAGAGCTATATTCTTTACGATTAGAAAATGAGCTGAACTGTGTCCCCCCAACATACAAATGCATACCTCGGAATGTGTCTACTATTTAGAGAGAGGGCGTTTGAAGGGGTGACTGAAGTAAAATGAGGTCATACGTGTAAACCCTAATCCGGTATGACTGGTGTCCTTAGTAGAGGAAGAAATCAGGTCACAGACAAAAGACAAAGGGACAACCGTGTGGGAATGCAGCGAGAAGGCAGCCGTCTGTAACTTAAAGAGAGAGGCCTCAGAAGAAGTGAAGCCTGCTGACATCTTGAACTTCCAGGCTCCAGAATCATGAGAAAATAAATTTGGTTTCTAAGTCACCCAGTCTATGGTATTTTGTTACAGCAGCTCTACCGAACTAATCCTGAAAGTACAACCAAAGATGAAACATTATTCTCAATGTCAGCCCTACCTCTTTTAGCCATCGTTCTATTCCTCAGCCACCTCGACCAACCGAAGCCCAGCCCCGGAATTCAAATAAACAATAATAAAAAACATACACACATGCATATACTCCTAAGAGCAAAATAAATGTTACTCCCTCTCTTCACGTACTGTTAAGGATCATTCTTGTATCTGAGTGTCCCAGTTAGAAGATGAGTTCAAGCTGTAGTCAAATTTTTAGTTACATCACCAATCCGATTTTAAGAGTGGCTATTTAAGAACATGGTCACGATTCTCTAGCAGTAGTACAAAACTATACACCAGCTCTGATCTAGCCATTAGAGAATAAACAAACAGTTCAGAGAAGAGATTCTGTTAACTACTGGGAAAAATTCTACAATGTGTTTTGGAAGAATTCCAAATGGCCCCAACTATTTCTTGCTGAAACCTTTTCGAGGAGGTAATTTCTACTATTTTTGCTAACAGTAATTTCCATTATTAATGGGGGTTCGGTAATTTCACACTTTTATACAAAGGACAATAATCTAAGAGGTCACTTTCTATCTGTCCTCCCATTCCCTTCCCAAATCTGAAGGTCTGTGAAACTGTCTTTAATTTCAATTTTCAAAACTATTTTTAATGTTGCATTTCTTTGAAAAAAAAAGGCAAGTAAAAATGTGCTCGAGAGACTAAGCAAATTAAGCTTTTTGGTAGATTCATAAGGCACCTGTGGGAAGCCTCTATTACTTAACCTTACATATTAATTGTTAAACACTTTCATGATACAGGAAATGACAAGCCTGAGGTTCAATATTATAATCCTTGCCATGAGACTATCAGAAATGAGGACTACGAGCAATTCATGCAAATAAGAAAAGAAGAAATGCTTGTAAGTGACTCACTCATTCATCCAACTTTCGGTGGGTAATTACTAAGTACTAACATAGCGTAGACTGTAGTGGAGATAGATATATCCTGTCCAGCAACCTTTTGCTTTTCTATTCTTATTCTGTTAAAAGACTCCGTGTGTGTGTG
>NW_024349804.1:4344176-4351217 GCF_902729225.1 Pteropus medius | reverse complement strand
AGAGAGAGAGAGAGAGAGAGAGAGAGACTGAGACTGACTGACTCATGGCTGACCAAACCCTTCCCCTGATGTGAGGGACCCAGGCCTGGCCTTTGAGCACACTGAATTGATTTAATCTTAATAAATGCTACGGGAATGAAAAAGTCGAGCCCATAATAGACCCCTGATTATTCTAGAATTGATTTTCAAGAGGAACGTAAACCTACAACTGCTGGACATCTTGAACTTCAGGTGGGGATAGTGTGCCTGAGAATTCTAGTCCCAGAGAAGAAAAAAAAAAAAGCAGAGACTTGGAATTCACTGATACCCTTTTATGTCCTCCTTGATCTAGCTAGAGCTGATGCTAACTTTCATTTAGTGAGCCAATACAGTAATTCACCTTTTTCCTTTTTTAAAAAATATTTATGTTTTTATGACCAATATTTTAGGTGAGCAGAACTCGTGGAGTAAAATTATAAAGCTACTTCTTTTTTTCCACCATACCTTAAAAGTGAATCAATATAGAAACTCATTCCTTTGTCCCTGGAAGATAATTCAGGTTATCTCATGACTTTTTTGATCATTTTTAGATAATAACAAGTTCATTTTAAGTGGACAAGGGCATTCTCTGTTCAGTAAGATAATAATCAAAAACCTAAAATTGATTAAAATTTATATGTTCTTTCCTCCTTCAGCTAGGGCCTTCTGCAGGCTGGAAGGCAGGGAATGGAGCTGTAGTCTTCTCCCAATAGTGAGACACCTCTGCACTCTCTGTGTATGGCAGGTGTTTACAGCTCTCTCTTGTGGAAATTTTCGTAGGTGACTCACAGCCCCTTCTATCCCTCTTACCTCTGCTTCCTTAACTCTGGTGATTTACTTTCTTGGAGCCCTTTATCAACCCCTTCTATTGTCACTACATCTAGCAATTCCTTCTTCTCTCTGCCATAGTCCATTTGCCCATCTGAGAAGTTCTGTCAGTCAGGACCTAATATGACCCTAAGATGTCCCCTCCTGGCCCTCCCACATGTGCTCTGATCTTGTCCACAGGAAACTCTACTACATCCTTCACCATAACTCCGGGAGTACAGGCTGATCCCAATCTGTCATCTCCCCTTTGGCATGTCCATTGGCAGCTATGCAGGCTTCCTCTTGCCCCTTAGTATTCTCAGAATGAAGCCTTACACAAGGCCTCTGTGGCCTCAACTACAGATATGTCTCAAGATCTCCAAATGCTTTTACTAGGTTTGACGTGAGGGCTCACAAGTAGGGTGAGCAACCAACCACGTTTACCCAGGACTGTCCAGGTTTTAGCACCAAAGCTCTCCCATCCTGGGAGGCAAACCAGGAGACATGGTCCCAGGAGAACAGGTACCCCTTCTTTCCCCTTGGAAATGGGCATTAGCTCCCATAGCATAGCACTCTCCAAAATATGTATGTATGTATGTGTGTGTGTATATATATATATTATATAATATATATAATTATAAAAGTGTATATATAATATATATGTGTATATGTAATATATATATTTATATAAATCTTCTCTCAGTCTTTTTACTCTAAATGTAGCAAAGGATTTAAGAGTTATACAATTGTTTCATAATCATCTTTTTCAAGTTCAAGATGGTCACTATCTTTGAAACTGTCACTTGAAATTCAGCAGAAACTTTTTTTAACATATCCTGTTACAACTTTTTTTCTTTTTTGATTTTAGATTTTTTTTCCAACTAATTAAAATATATACAATTACTATAGCTAGGTACTATATGTTTTCCAAGTTAGTCAATACAGCATTACGTACAAGTGTGATACCTGGAAATCTGCTAGAAATATAAATTCTTGGACCCCATCAAGGTCCACTGAATCAAAAACTCTTGAGTTGAGACCCAGTAGTCTGTATTTTACCAAGTCTTCCAAGTGAAAGAAGATAAGCTAATGTATGAGAACCATTGGTCTGTAATTTTGGTTCTCAGTTCTGTCTAATCATTACAATTACCTGGGCAGCTTTTGACACCAAATTCTGGGGCTCAGAAACAGGTTTGTCCCACTATCTGAAAATAGTATATTCCTATGAATCCTTGCATAAACCGAAATGGTGTGAAGCTAAGAAGCAATTAGTACTGTTAATTTAAAAGTGAAAACCCTCTTTGGATTTCTTTTGGTTAGTGTAAACAAGTACTAATGTAGGCCTTTTGTAAAAGCGAAGCGACATAATGCAACCTTTCAAAAAAAAATGGATACCTGTATTCGATTTCTTTGCTATCTGTTGGGGCTCAGACACCAGTGGAATTTTAAAAGCTCCCCAGGTGTATCCAAGAAGTAGCCAAAATTTTGAACCAACTGTCTACAATATTGCTTGTTCAATCTCTTCTTTGGAGGGTAGAATTTCAGCTGTTTCAGAGCAGTAGGACCCAACGACTATATGATTATTAGAATCTTCACTTCAAGTCACCAATTATGTATAACTATATGTAAACAAAATGTTCCGGTTCATTCAATCTGTTTCCTCCATACTGAATTTCACTGTATATTCCATTTTTAAAATATTTATTTGCTTAAATTTTGTGAAATTTCAAATCGAAGAGAATGCCATCAAAATCTGGAATTACACTTCATTTAAATTTGTGTGTGGCTTTTGCCTCTACTGCCCATGGAGGTGCAAAGATACATGTCCGTGAGCAGGAAAACTTGAAAAGGCATTCACATATGTTTGCCTGATGCTATGACAATATGCTTTGAGGTTTAAAAACGGATACTATTTATTTCACTACACTGCAAATCTTGTAACAACCTGCAGTGTATATGTTACAAATGATATGTGGAAATATGATCATTTGCAAGTAGATACGTTCATGGGCAAATGGCCACATCAACCCAGGACCAGTTAAGGCTCTTCAACCCCATTAAGACTGTTAGTTCTGACCAGAGATAAGCAGAATAAACAAATTCTTGAAGAGCTGGAACCAATCCTGCTGCTTTTCAAAGCCCTCCAAAGGATGTGAGGAAGCCCAAAGGTTTCACTGATGTTTTCCTTTTTCATTGTTTTGCTTAATCTTCTCTTTCCCTGTAAGAGGAACTTAACATTTGCATTGCTAAGGAAGCTTTTTGCTGAAACCACTCCTCCTCTGGTTGACTTTGAGGGGAAAAAAAAAAAAAAAGAATTTAAAAGATTCTTGCAATCTGGGCTGTGATAATTTAGCCTTGTATAAAGACATAAACCAAATTTTAGCTGGTGGCAATTTAGATTAAAACAAACTCAGAATGAAAGTATTAAATTATTCAAACAAATGAGGACGTTAACTGTATTTTTCAATCTACAGTTTTAAGCATGTCTCAGAGACTTGGCCTGCCCTAAAATACAAGTTAAAATATATCTAATAAGAAACGCTGAGTTAGCTTTGACTGAAAGACACGCATCAGAGTAGAGTGGGGATGGAAAGGGGGAGGGGGTCCTCCCGGGGGTGATGTCTGTATTTCCCTTAACGAACTGCCAAATTTTGGTCGTTTTGATTTGCTTGTTTTAAGTATGTGAAGGTGTAGAGAGACGTCATAATAACCCTACATAATAGGGATATCTTTCAAATTAAAACTGATTTTAAATGAGTTCCTAAGCTAAAAGGAGGATGTGTATTTGACAGGTTTAAAGAATTTAATCTGACATAGCATATAAAGCCCCACTGGTGATACTTTCTGACCCTCTTTTGCTTGGTTCCACAGATCTATACTACGGCTTTCCAAATAAGTCACTGAAAGGCTCAGGGCCATGGATTATATTAACTTTCTTCATGGAACTTGACCAAGTCCATTCTCCACCATCGCTAGCACCAGGAAAAAACAATTGAGTAGAAACTTTATGCAAACTTAAATGCATTTATCTTATCAAAAGCAAAATAATTATTGGGCAGCAGAGTATTTCACCCATACTGCTAAGTAATATTCCAAATGAGTAACTCACTGAAACGACACCATAAAATGACCCGAAAGGTAAAAGCCATTTCCAAATGTTAATATAGAGTTATGTGACTCCTCCTATGGCATCTTGAAGGGCAAGGCAGTTAGAGCAGAGAATGTGCAATAACTTTCGAGAATAAATGAAGGCATGTGGCCTGATCTTCTACCCTATGGGCTGGAAGTTAAAGCCCATAAATCTCATGCAGGATGAAAGAAAAAGAAGTAGTCTTTTTATTAGGAGGCAAATGGGAAAGAGTTGTCTCTCAGAATCCAGAAGCTCTGTGGAAATGCCCTTCAGAGCCAGACTGGGCCTAATGAGGCTATTTACATGAAACCCATGATGGAGCATGATATTTAATCACATCATTTTGACAAATAATTAGAAGATAAATCACTCAAACGACAGTGCTACTGTACCTTAAAAAATACACTGCAAATACTGTTGACAGCATTTACAATTGCACCTATTCACTTAATTTTTCATTTAACAGAAAGGAAAGCAGAAGGCAGATTTGTGCACCAGCCAATCTAGCCTTCACATTCTGGCAAGGGTTGAGCTTGGGCACACACCAATCTTGCATGAAATAGGACTCTGCTTCTCATTTATAGCGAGCATTGAAAAGTTATAAAATATAATATGTGGTTTGGGGTCTTTTCTTGTTAAATGATGGTAAATACTAGCCTTTGGGTTATGTGGGAAATACCAATACATGTTTATGGTCTTCAAAGGGTTGCCCAGGAATTGCTGTGGAGGCAGTCTCTTAAGATTTCTCATCCCCCTCCAAGTGGTTTCACCTTTTAGAGAAAGCCTCTTTATGTATGCAGTCTTATTTAAAAGCATTTATCTTTGAATAAAAGCAAAATGAAAATACCAGGGAAATGGCCTAAGCCCCTGTCTGCTATTCTGGAATGTCCTGTTCCCTGGCATTTATAAAAGGAACTATGAGAAGAATCAGGTAGAACATAGAAGTTAATTTTAATTAAATCCTAAAGAGTTTAAATTAATGCTTTCATAGTGGCAAGGTCATTTCATATTTCATTTCAAGCCCAAACTAGACAGCACTAGATCTATTCTTTACTTTTTGGTTTCAAATCAAATTAATACATATGTATAAATTTGTGTGTGCCTGTCAACAAGTTTATTTCATAAAATTGGTTTTATACAGAGTCAAGCGATAGGGAAGGTGTGTGAATGTGCGTGTAATTTGATCTGGCTGTTGAATGAAGTCTTGAAGGATTGTTCTGTATTATTAAAGAAACGAGAAATTCATCAGCAGCAGTTTTCATGGCTTTGCTGGTTATAACTTAAACTAATTCTAGAGAAAGATCAAATTATACTAGCCTTTCTTACTGATTATTAGACTTTATTTTGAGGAGATCTAGAATACCAGCCTTTCTTTAATACACATCCCTCTGGATATTGCTTTCCTAAGGAGTGATTCCCCGCCCAAGATTTTTACTAGTTAACTAGCAACCATGTTATATCATGTTTGCCCAAGAAATGTAATGATTTTTAACACAGTCTTACACTCAAAAGACTATAAATGCTAAAATGATTAAACCTTATCATTTCCTGGTATGATTCAACTAGCATGATTTCTTTAGGATTCTAAATATTGGCGATAAGACTAAGACTGGAAATGGAAACTGAGTCTTAAAAAGATTAGGCAACTTGCCCCCCTCAAGGATTGAACTGGATATCCGGGACAGAGCAAGATAAGAACAGACACGGTATTGTGAAGACTCGATTAGATCTGAAAAATCATCACATATAATTTTTAAGGAGGAGGCAAAAGAACTAAACCGTTAAATCAAGGGACATTCAGAGACTGCAATATGCTGATCAGCCCTGCAGCCAAGCCACAAAAACACCTGCAAAACAAAGGAAGCTTTCTGCTGGGCTTGCTAGCAACCCATTCCCCACACCTGTGAAGGGGAACCAGGAAAAACAGAGTCTGTAGGTGACTGCCCTACTCAAATAAAGTCAGTAATTCCCTATGGCCAATGAGTGAGATAGGGAAGAGAAAGCAAGAGACCTATTACTGAGAAAGAAAGGACTTTAGTGTGTATGTGTGTGTGCGTGCGTGCGTGCGTGCGTGTGTGTGTGTGTGTTTAAATCAAGGGCTATTTAAACTTTATTTTTAAAAAAGTTTCTGGATTCTGGTGCCCCCCAAAAAAATTAAAAAGGAAGTAGGCTGGTTAAAGTTTGTTTTTGTTTTTCTGGCATATACCACTATCATGGCCCCATTATACTAGAACTGCTCTTTTCCTAGAATTTTACAATCAATTTTAAATTGACTGTTAAGTTTGGATGAGGAAAAAAAAAAGAGAGTAATGTTGCTGAGTCACCAAACTTTTTGTTCCAATTTAGCATGTCTGTCCCCGTCTGTTGGAACGGATTACAGAAGCCATAGGCGTGGTCATTTTTTATTCAATCCGAAAACTACTAAGACTACTGAATTGTACTTTTTTTTTTTTCAATAATGGCGAACTAGTTGGAAAGAGAGCTGGCTGGTTGAGGAATCCTCCAGTAACAACCGCTGTTTAAAATTCTCCAGCACATACTCACCAGACTGTTTCAGATGTTTCCAATAAAGTAGAAGATGTTTGGATTAAAACCTATGCCTTTCCGTGTTGAAGAGTCCAGAGTGGGGTGGAGTGAGACATCATGTTCGCCATGACATCAACCGTTAGTACCCAGAAGTGGCTGTCAGTGGTGGAGATTGGATGGGGAAGGACTGAGCTCATGAGTTCAATATGTTGGCGTGAGATGTGAACAGGGAAGAAGGCAAAGCTGAGCACAGAGATTATTAGAAAATAGGGCAAAGACTGCATTTAAAAGAAGCTAAATGTGAGCATTCTGTATTTTCTTCTTAGGACTGAAAGAAGCAGAGAACCTGAGTTTTAGAAGGGACCTATTGGCGTTGACTACGTTACCCAACTGAGAAAAGTATTCCTTGTTCATCAGATCAAGCAGAGGGTCAGCTTCCTCCTGATACCTCATATGACAGGGCAGCCTGAAATCACACAAGGCACCTTCTCTCTCTTTCTCTCTCTCACTCCCTTTGACCCTTGAACAGCCCTAATTCTACTGAACCCCATTCTCTCTCA
>NW_024349804.1:4316403-4344165 GCF_902729225.1 Pteropus medius | reverse complement strand
TATGTATAAATTTGTGTGTGCCTGTCAACAAGTTTATTTCATAAAATTGGTTTTATACAGAGTCAAGCGATAGGGTAGGTGTGTGAATGTGCATGTAATTTGATCTGGCTGTTGAATGAAGTCTTGAAGGATTGTTCTGTATTATTAAAGAAACGAGAAATTCATCAGCAGCAGTTTTCATGGCTTTGCTGGTTATAACTTAAACTAATTCTAGAGAAAGATCAAATTATACTAGCCTTTCTTACTGATTATTAGACTTTATTTTGAGGAGATCTAGTATACCAGCCTCCTTTCTTTAATACACATCCCTCTAGATATTGCTTTCCTAAGGAGTGATTCCCCGCCCAAGATTTTTACTAGTTAACTAGCAACCATGTTATATCATGTTTGCCCAAGAAATGTAATGATTTTTAACACAGTCTTACACTCAAAAGACTATAAATGCTAAAATGATTAAACCTTATTATTTCCTGGTATGATTCAACTAGCATGATTTCTTTAGGATTCTAAATATTGGCGATAAGACTAAGACTGGAAATGGAAACTGAGTCTTAAAAAGATTAGGCAACTTGCCCCCCTCAAGGATTGAACTGGACATCCGGGACAGAGCAAGATAAGAACAGACACGGTATTGTGAAGACTCGATTAGATCTGAAAAATCATCACATATAATTTTTAAGGAGGAGGCAAAAGAACTAAACCGTTAAATCAAGGGACATTCAGAGACTGCAATATGCTGATCAGCCCTGCAGCCAAGCCACAAAAACACCTGCAAAACAAAGGAAGATTTCTGCTGGGCTTGCTAGCAACCCATTCCCCACACCTGTGAAGGGGAACCAGGAAAAACAGAGTCTGTAGGTGACTGCCCTACTCAAATAAAGTCAGTAATTCCCTATGGCCAATGAGTGAGATAGGGAAGAGAAAGCAAGAGACCTATTACTTAGAAAGAAAGGACTTGTGTGTGGGTGTGGGTGTGTTTAAATCAAGGACTATCTAAACTTTATTTTTAAAAAAGTTTCTGGATTCTGGTGCCCCCCCCAAAAAAATTAAAAAGGAAGTAGACTGGTTAAAGTTTGTTTTTGTTTTTCTGGCATATACCACTATCATGGCCCCATTATACTAGAACTGCTATTTTCCTGGAATTTTACAATCAATTTTAAATTGACTGTTAAGTTTGGATGAGGAAAAAAAAAGAGAGTAATGTTGCTGAGTCACCAAACTTTTTGTTCCAATTTAGCATGTCTGTCCCCGTCTGTTGGAACAGATTACAGAAGCCATAGGCGTGGTCATTTTTTATTCAATCCGAAAACTACTAAGACTACTGAATTGTACTTTTTTTTTTTTCAATAATGGCGAACTAGTTGGAAAGAGAGCTGGCTGGTTGAGGAATCCTCCAGTAACAACCGCTGTTTAAAATTCTCCAGCACATACTCACCAGACTGTTTCAGATGTTTCCAATAAAGTAGAAGATGTTTGGATTAAAACCTATGCCTTTCCGTGTTGAAGAGTCCAGAGTGGGGTGGAGTGAGACATCATGTTCGCCATGACATCAACCGTTAGTACCCAGAAGTGGCTGTCAGTGGTGGAGATTGGATGGGGAAGGACTGAGCTCATGAGTTCAATATGTTGGCGTGAGATGTGAACAGGGAAGAAGGCAAAGCTGAGCACAGAGATTATTAGAAAATAGGGCAAAGACTGCATTTAAAAGAAGGGAGGATTCCAAAGCTAAATGTGAGCATTCTGTATTTTCTTCTTAGGACTGAAAGAAGCAGAGAACCTGAGTTTTAGAAGGGACCTATTGGCGTTGACTACGTTACCCAACTGAGAAAAGTATTCCTTGTTCATCAGATCAAGCAGAGGGTCAGCTTCCTCCTGATACCTCATATGACAGGGCAGCCTGAAATCACACAAGGCACCTTCTCTCTCTTTCTCTCTCTCACTCCCTTTGACCCTTGAACAGCCCTAATTCTACTGAACCCCATTCTCTCTCAGTTAATACCTGCCAGTCTTCCAGAACTCAGCTCAAGTGTCACTTGTTGGTGAAGCCTCATCTGTCCTGTCAGTCTGACAGAAAGGTCTCTCCCGTTTTTCCATCACATGTTGGACAAATGCTTGATTCTCACTCACGAAAGACAGTGAGCTCCATAAGAGCAGAATCATCCCCTCCTTGATTTTTCCCTTCCTCGGACTTAGCAAAGGGCCATGTCCACAGATGGAGTTCATTACCTGTTTCCCAAATCGTGAGTCAGAGTCTGCCATGCTGTTACCTTCAATCACTGTGGCTCATGATTCCCTCAGGAGATACCCAAAATTAGTCTTGTCCTCCCACAATAGGTTTATTCTTCGATTGTACCCCACCCCCAATTTCCTTTCCTTAGCATAACCTCTTCGTTTTTATTTTAAGCCACTGGTTCTCCTAGCGAACGTCAGAATACCTGGATGATCTCTTAAAATGCTCATTGCTGGGTCCTCCCTCCAGAGCTTTGATTTAGTACGTCTGGGATGGGGACCAAGAATTTGGACTTCCAGCAAGTTGCCAGGTGTTGATGCTACTGCTGGGCCAGGGTCACACTCTGAGAAGTAATACTTTCGACCATCCCTCATCTAGCTGGATTCGTGGCCCCTTTATTCTCCTGCTATTCTCACTCCAGAATATCTTCTCTTAATCAGAACTGAACATAAAACTGAAAATGGAAATGGTCTAAGACTACGTTTAGAGAAACGATGCCCTAGACCTTGCTTTGTTTAATTTGTTTTGTTTTTCAATTACACTTGACATTCAATACTATATTAGTTTCAGGTATATAGCATAGCAGTTACACACTTCTATAGTTTATGAAGTGATCATCCCAATTAATCTAGTACCCATCTGGTACCATACATAGTTACTACAATATTATTAATTATATTCCCTGTTTGTTTTCGTACATAAACTTCCATCAATCCAAATCGCTTTAAGAATATTTAATAACCTGAGCCAATAAACGATTCCCAAGTTTTGTTGAAGCCAGTGTTGAACAGACTTGTCAATGGGTTCTAGCATCTACCATTAACATTTTATAATAATCATAAGATGATAACTTATAAAAATGTTCAGAGGTGCTATATAAGTTATCATAAGATGATAACATAAAAATGTTCAGAGGTTGCGGTCAATAGTCATTCAGTTAATATTTATTAAATACCTTTTCTGCGTTGTATTAGGCTCTGGAGATACGGCAGTGAATGAAGGTAATGTCTGTCCTGAAGAAGTTTAAGTTCTCCTGATTCGCCATTTTAAACTGTAAAATAATTAGAAAAGAAAAATGCTTTGTTGCTGGAATTTAGTGTTTACTCTAGTTTTAGATTTTTATTTTTGGAGCAGGACAGCTTTGATTTCTGACTTTCAATATTATAGTTCTTGGTTTATAAATAAACAGCCCGATGATAATCAAACTGCTCTTACCAAAGCCTGTCACTTACATTATCTTTTTTGAAACTCCATGTAACGATGGAATGGGACTAAATAATGAACCAAAACTTAAATATATATAAACAATGCTTTAAAATAAATTCCATTTCCTCTCAATCTATTTGGAAAACGTATTTAGGGATGGGGAGAACACCTTTCCTCAGACACTTTGAAAATAATTCAAAAGGATTACCCAAAAGTTAAGAGGAAGGAATTGTAATATGTTCATTTACTTGCTACATTTTTTTTCATATACACAATAATTTTATGTTGAACATAAAGTGTATTAATCAGCATGTCGAGTTCCACAGACTTCTTTGTGCATATAATGGTAATATTAGCACAGAGTTTCGTTTAAGATAATATTTGGACAATTACATTGTCAGGAAATGTTTTTATCAAATAATGTCCTTCATATTTCCAATGCGAGATGGGATTTGATACCATACAATTAATTTATAGAAGACTATAAAATTAATAAAAAGTATATGATGTTTGAATAAACAAATGAATAAATGGACTACATCATAATCTCAAACACGTGAACATTACTGTTAAAATATCAGAACTTTTGTAATTGCATTTATTCTTCTATAAATTAGTAAAAGCTAAAAATACAAGCAAAGTTTTATATAAATTGAAATCTGAATGCTGAGAAATACCTAATAGTAAATAGGATGCCATAAGAAGCAGCTCTTAAAAAATCTTTTATGAAAGAAAACAAAAGGTTATTCCCTTTGCTCATATGTTAAAACAGCTCTGCAAGGTGCTGACTTTACGTTTGGAAAAACATATTGTGTTATAAGGCTCTGTTTCCAGTTTCTGACTTAGCCTGACCGCTAGGTCTCGCCTCTAAGAATGACGGGAAGAACAAAACTGAAAATACTGAGAAGACACTCTGGGCTCTCGGTGGTGGTTTGGAATTGGTGCTGGGAGCAGATGTACTCTTTGAGGCAGGAGGCTACAAGGCTGGGTGTGGAGGGATGAAGAGGGAAGAACATGTTGGAGTTGTGTTTATGCTTCTCCCCTCCATTATCCAGATCAGAGTAGCCCACACCGGGACCAATCATGGGCTGGAGGAAAATGAATTACTATACATGGGGCAGAGGATGAAAAGTTTGTGCCTGAAGACAAAACAGTCAGAAGTCACAAACTCGAATGCTTAGAGGGTTTAGGAAATGACTATGAGTTAAGAAATAGGCTTGTCAGGGATACAATGAGAGGTGAGTGGGTAATGGTGAACTGCGTCTTCGAGAAAGGCAGGGGCTGTTTGGCATCAACAGATAGTTGCCACGTTATGAGGTCAGGAATGCCAGATTTGCAGTTATTTCAATGGAAGCCAGAAATTCTATTACAAATTTACCAATATGTGAGTGTTGCTTCATTTTTTAACTCATTACAAGCCAAATGAAACATATCTGTGAGCGTCTGTGGTCTGTCTGGTCCATTTACAGTCCATTTGCCGCACAGACAGAATGAATTTCTTAACACACAAATCAGATGACTTAAAATTCTCCAATGTCACTTGGAATAAAATTAAGCCTAACTAATTTCATGGCCTATATGATCTGGCTCACCCTTACATGTCCAAACGCATTTTCTCTGTGGCAGGACGCTTTCTTTTCTGACTCAGAGTCTTAACGTTTGCTTTCCGTTCTGTCACATCATCTTTGTAAATGGTGTTCGACTGTTCTTTGCTCAGACCTCCTTTCTAATTTAGCCTTCTTCTCCTGCCCCACAAGTCACTTTCAGGATTTTTTTTTTTTTTTTTGCTTTTATTTTCTTTCAGATTATGAGACTATCTGCAATAACATTATTTATTTGTTATTTTATTACTGTTTCTAGAATATAAGCTCTATGAAAATAGAGGCTTTGTTTCGGTGACAGCTATGTCTTTGGCATGACTTGCGACACACAATGGGTGTGCTAGGTACGAAGTTTTTTATGATTATTTCAGTTCTAAATCTACCCTTCTAATTCTACTTCATGAGACTGGAACTTGGCAAACTATATTTCTCCATTGCCGACTAGGTTTTGCTAATCAGGGGCACAGGAGAGATACTGGGAGGCAGAAAGATGGAGAACAAACTTGCTGCTTCTTGTTTTCCTGCTGTTCTGGCAGCAGCAGCTGATTCCAGTTTCCAGCTTTTTTCCACATTTCCACAGCCAGCTTCATAGAGCCTCATCAGAGATACCAGCCCCGGCCATGCAGCAGCCCTTCCAAAAAAGGACACCCCACCTCTGCAAGGCCTGTCCTTGCTCCTATGGCTGCATCTCCACCTGGCAACGCCGTCTCCTTAGACGTCCACATCCACCTGGCAGCCCTTACAGCATCTACTTTCTCACAACTCAAGACTCTTCCCTTTGATCTCCCATCTCAAATCCACCTACAAAAAATTCTCTCAGTGCAAATCTGCTTTCCTCACTTGGCTCAGACCAGTACTGTAGGTATTTAATCAGTATTTAACATATTTATGAATGAAAGAATGTGACCAGCAGACATCCGATTTGTCAGCTGTGTCCTAGAGATCCTACTCACAATTTTTTGTGACAACGAACCATTCTTACACCACACAGCTGAGTCATGTGTTCCCTTTGAGCCACTCGAATGACTTGGTAAGATGCTGTGTGCTCCATCTGTTTATGCTGGACCTCCAGGGCCAGAATACAATCTTTACAGACTCTGAGACATTAAGAAGATTATGGTGTCTTGATTGGGTAATTCAAAATAAAATATCTATATATAAGGAGATATCGGCATAAACATAGCTGTTCGTAAGGTAAATGTAAGACTAACAATGATCTTATTTTTCTCATACTGACTACTGCAATGCTTTTTAAAAATTCTTTTAATAACCATATGCTTCCACAAAAATATACCCCCCTCATTTCATCATGTCTCTCTTTCCTGATATCCTAATCATGTGTTCTGTCTATTGCATAATGCAGAACTCTACTTATTAAGACTCTTAAAATCAGTATATAAAGAAAATGTTCAAAGGCATAAATTTCTGGAATGATTCAAGTAAATATTGGACTCTCCCTTCATTTCTTGACCTTCTGAAGAACTCCAAATCATCCTTAGATCGGCTCCTCTGTAATTTCCTGAAACCCTCACATTTATTAAGTATTCATTATGAGCTAATGCCCATGCCAGACACTTATATATATTGTCTCATTTTAGCCTGACAAAATTACCATAAATTAGGAATTACCCTTATTTATGCACTGACAGATCTAATAGACTGTTGAGTCCCCGCCAGGTACTTCATAAAATATGATTGTGTCTCTCTTAACATTTTGAAGAGCATACAACGTGCCAGGAATTCTTCAAGGAATTTCCCATATATCAACTCATTTAATCATTAAAGCAATACTTCTTACCAAATTTTACAGATGAGAATGCTAATAAACAAAAAGTACCTCACTCAAATTCACCCAAAGAATAAAGAACAGAAATAGGATTCAAAACCCATCAGTGTGGGTCCTCCTTTAACTATGAACACGTGTCATTCTAGACAATAAAATGTAAATAGCGTTACTGAATTTGCCAGAGCTAAAACAGCTTAATGCTCTGTGAATAACTGTGTTCAAATAAAACCTTTATGGATTATCCACGATAATGGCCCCAAAATGTTTAGATGTGAGCACCCCTTTCAGTGTCAATGATAGTGGTCCGACTTTTAATTTCTTAGTTGACAACATAAATGACAAAATTGTTGTGATTAAGCCAGTACTTTATAGATCTTGCTGGAAATTTTTTTAATGCCGTCCATTGTTCATAAGACAAAATCCAAAATTCATAGCTTTGCCCTGCCTCTTAGCCCCAATCTTCCCCTCCAGTCTTGGTTTTGACTACTTTCCCCCAGCGATTACGGTCAAGCCCAGGAGTCTGCTTTCAGGTCCTCCAGCAGCTTCAGAGCCTTCACCTGGAAGCACTGTCCCTCTGCTGGAAATGCTCCTCCCCTCCCATCTACGAGGAAATTACCACTCATGCTTTAGATCCCGAGTGTTACTTCACCCAAGAAGTCCTCCTTAATCTTCTGATCTTGGCCACATCCCCTGAGATACACCTTAGCTGCTCCCCAAACTCCTCCATCAGAGCGCTGGCTATCGCATTACACAATTCAGTGTGTATTTAGTTGTTAGGCACCAATGTCCCACAACACATGAACATCAGAGAGCAGAGATCATGTCTGTTTTATTCACTCCTGTATCCCCATTACAGTGTTAAACCAGGAAGAAGGTTTTAAATTTCCGCGATATAGATGGCTTTTTCGATCCTTACCTAAGAAAATGGACCAAAATTCTTATTGACTCTTCGATTTTTGAAACAAAGACTAACATTAATAATAATGATAATACCTGACACTTAATGAGAAGTTTCGACTTTCCAGCCACTATTTTAAGAGCTTTGAAGTTTGGAATTCAATTAATTCCCACAACACCGTGAGGTTGGTACTGTGAGAATACTCAATACCTATATGCTTCGCCTCAGCCGGGGGGTCAGATTTGATGAAGAATTTCTGCCGTCCCCCTTTGACCCAGACTGAGCCCTGAGGCCATCACTTACTTCAAAACAATCCTTAAAAATATTTTGCTTGCAGAAATACTGCCCTCGTAGTTAAATTTCCCAGGGGTTTCAAACCACAGGACAGTGGTCCCCAGTGTCTGAACGGTGATCACTGGGATGAGAAGTTACGGCTGCTAAGATCCACAAATCAAACATATCCAAAACCCTACCAAGACTCTCAATAAGTAGCACAACACAGACAAAAGTGTCACAATTTTTCAAATATGAGTGAATGTGTCATAATTAGCAAACCTCAAATTCATTTGATACGGTTCCTTTGTTAATTGTGACACTTATTTTCTCAACACTAAGGAAGGACTACTGTTGTTGCTATTGATTAGTTTGGGACCTACTGCTCCAGATAATCTATGAAGGGTCGTAGACCATTACAACAGTTGTATTTGAACGTCTACGCTCGCCAAACACCCACACAGCTTAGATATGACAAATGTAATAAATCTACCTGCATGTCATGATTGGTCGATAGAAATGTAGATAAAGTACATATCAATCTTACAACATCCTTGCCTAAGGCAGTTATCCTTCTGGGATTCTTTCACCCAGAAAAAGACATCTGGTCTCTTTAGATTAGCAAATCATAAACGAAGACTTTGTGGAATCCTCAAGATAAAAATCACTTTCCCATGTTTTTGGTTCAAGATGTTGTCATCATTATGTCCCTATATTTAGGAATTAAAATTAGATTAATTACTACAGAATGACTTATATTTTTAAATTAAGAAAAAGGAGGATGACAGTTCTAAATAATATTGTAATCTAAAATTCTTTTTGATAAGAATGCATTGAAATCACAACTCGAAGTCGCATACATGTTCCTCAAATGAGAATATGCTACAAAATGGACTATAATCCACTTGCTCTTTGGGGCACATACAAACCATTTTGCATTGAAAATAATCATGATTTATTTCTAGTAAAAAAATAATAATAATTCCTTTGGGTTATATGTAAAGAAAAAACCACAGTCTTCCAGCTTTAGCTCTGGAAAATTTAGAGAAAAGGGATTACAGAAAGGGAAGCAAGAAAGGTTATGAATGATAGGAAGATAAATATGTTGAAAAGGAAGTTTATCGATTTCTTGCACCGAAGAAAATCGTCAAGGTCTAAGTGACTTAAATCTTAAGAAACAATAGATGCAGATTCCTAATGCACCTTGACTTTTTGAACCAATGAATAATAATATTAATTATAACTAAAAGCAGAGAAGGTAAACAATAAAGTAAATTAATAAAATAAATAGCATATGAGTGGAGAAAAGTAATGCAGAAAAGGAGAAAGAAACATGGGCACGTGGTGATCACGCTGTCGGCACTGTAAGTGCAGTTTTAACTAAAAGGATCCAGGAAGGTCTCAGGGATTGTGATGTTTGAGCAAAGACCTGAACGTGGTGAAAATTGAAGCCATGAGAATCTGACTTTTCTGTCAGTGAGAACAAGTTTGGAAAATTTATGACATAAATAAGTATGGAGAAAACTTTGAATAACACACATTTTTTTGTCCTCACATTAGTAGATTTCAGAATATGTGGGTTTCTCTCTTTTGTACTTAGTTCTGATATAATCATAAAAACTGAGAATGGAAATATACAGGGAAAAATTACACCTGCTTTCAACTAATTTGTTTTTTCATGTTATATTGCATATTTCATCTATTTAAATATCAGTTTTTCAGCTGTAGCCCAAAAGAGCCCCTCTGGAAATGACGTAGTACATCTCTGTGGGATATATTTCCTGCATTTAAAAAGTACACAATGAAAAAGTAACTCCATAGTATCTGTGTTCCATCAACTATAGCCTATTTTTGAACTACAACGCGTGCATGCTCCAAAATTTAAAGTTGATTTTCTCTATATATAAACATCTTAACAGACGTTATTTTTAGATCTTTGTTTAGCTTAATTTTATTCCATTTAGAAGAATGGCATTTTGGTTTTTCAGAAAAGTTTGTATGTTTATGATTAACTATCAAATACATAACTATTTAAATATATATATATATGTGTATATATATATATATATATATATATATATATATATATATATATATATAAACTCAGTTTAAAGAAGATAAACTTTTAATTCTAAATTTACAAGCATCTACAATGTGCTTGGCATTTTATATTGGGGGTCGGGGGGAAAGCCCGAGATGTTACATTAGTAATAAGTTAACTAAGCAAGCATGTTAAATTATTAAATTTGGAGAATACATTGTGCTTATTATGTTACTTACCCTTGCAGTGAACTAGAAAATGAATGTGGTCATTCCAGACTGGTTAAATTGGAAATATATTTTATACAGATGTGTCTAATGCAGTTTCCTGGCAGAGGAATAATGCACACAACTTATATTTATAAGTACACAAATCTGGTTTCATATTATAATGCCGTTCTGTAAAATCAGATTTCCCCTCTGCACTTTGGTTTTCACTTTCAGGATATATTTACCTCCTTTTATCATTTAAAGTATCTTTATTAAAACACTATTTTTTCAGATCCTTCAGAGTTTGTTTCTTTTATGAGTAGGATGGGGGTTGGGTATTAGAATAGGAGAAAATTTAAGAATAACAGTGAGCAACCTATTTAAAACCAAGGGATTCACCCTCCTTAATTAGTGCTAAATTGATTTTTACAAAATCCTATTTCCACTGCCAAATTAGTTGAAATTCAGGTTCCTTTTTATTTTGTTTTGGATCTTTTTTAATGTTAACTAGTTGTAGTTCCATCTGTTGAGATGGGTAGACAGTATTAAAATGCCCATTTCAGTTCTTTTGACAATGTTCACTAGATGAATACAGCCCTAAAGACAATGAAAAATTTACCCAGACTAAATAAATATTCATTAACATTTCTGATATCTTAGATTTTATGATTAGGTATGTGTATGCATTATAATTGTTTAGTTAGTTTTTAGTGCATGCATTTCAAGGGAAATTTCAGCAAACTGGATTTGGAAAAGAAATGAACATTTTTGTTACATGTACTTTTCAGTTAATGAATAATAGTTATTACTCACTGCTGCATCGCCCCTAATAGAATGGCTCCAAAACTTTTCCACTCGAAGACTTGGAGTTTTCATGTGAGAGCAATACAAAGGTAGCATGGAAAGGCATAAGCAGGTTAGAATGAAATCATTGTGTGTCAGTGTAAAGGCCAAGGGACTGCTATTCTACTGCTGAAGATAACCAACAGTCAGGTTCCTTCTCTGGGTACTCTGTAAAAAAAGATTAGTCAATTAGTAACTTTCTCCAACCAGGACGCAGGAAGTCCAGGTGCCAGATAGATAATAATAATTGCTAACAGTGATGATTAGCAGATATTTGATCCTATTCAAAACATCCATGGAGACATTTGCTCCACGGTGACCCCATGTGCCGTTATCAGCTAGGCTACCAAGGTAAGAAGGGTTATTATTGGCAATACAGCCACAACACAATTATTGGACCAATAAAACATGATGGCATTTTTTAATGTGTTAATCCTATAAACTAAAAGTAGAAATAAACTTTATGGGCTTTTCGAACTCAGGGGCATTTCCTAAGCGTGGACATCTTTGACGAGACCAAATATCAATGACCAGTTGGCATAGACAAAATATGCTCATGAATAATTAGGACAGGACTGAATTCCTAGGACTTTTTTTTTTTTTTGGCATGGACCAAAAAGACACACATCTGTGAACACTTTGGACAGAACCAAAGGTCTGTTAATCAATTCAAGTGTTGTTTTCTCTACAATAAGAGTTAAAAGAAGAATGATGTGGGGGAAAAGAAAGGATAGAAACTTTCTCACTTGATTAGAATTTTAATCTGATGGCTCTACATCCTTTGGCACAGTAGATGCCTAAAACTCTTCCTCTGATATACGTATCCCTAAGTTTTTCAGAGACTCCTTTGCTGTGCTTTCAAATTCCAGCTCCTTTGACAGAGGCACTGCCTCTTCTTCTCCTGGCTGCACCTCACCACCCCGTAGCTTCTGCTTCTGCCAGTACATTCCATGGACCCCCACTCCGGGGTCCCCTCACTCCGGCAGGGATCTCTCCTGGAAAGGACATATTTTGAAAGGACATCTTTTAAAAGGGCTCCAGACAAACAGTCTCACCACCACGCAGAACATGTGTCAAGGTTAATTCTTAGAAGTCCCTTTCGCCAACTTGAAGTTGGAAAAAATCATCACCTCTCCCTCAGGAGATGAAACCCACAGTCCAGCTTTTTGCTAAGCAATTCTCCTCACATCCTCTCTCGATGTCCATTCTCTCAATCGTCTTCTCTGTGAATGGGGAGGTTCTCAACATTTCTTTGGCGCTTCTGCATCTTTGTGTGGCAAATGTCTGCCAAATGTCACACCTGTTGTACTCTTGAGCCTAACATTTTGTCACATCTAATGAACATATACATACTGAATGCCACAGTCCTTTTGTCCATTTAGTGAAGGACATACATACTAAATAGGTACTTAAAAGTGACGTTATTTAACTCCAGCTGTGATTTAATACTACAAAGAAGAAGTCTGGGTGACCAAGAATGTGTTAATGAAAAACAAAAAATAGTCTTGGGCATCAGTAAAGTTAATTCTTCGGTAGTTGTTTTTAAGTTGAACACTAAAAAATAACTAGAAATTAACTAAGCAAAGGATGCAAAAGAAAAGAATGTTCCAAGAAGAGAAAAAGTACTTGCGAAACTCTAAGACTTCATAAATCTATATCAAAATGATCATCTCAATGACACAATAATCAACTATGCAACTTTATGCCAGAACTTCAATTAAAAGGGGGAAAAAAACTCATAGCACTTGACAATTACATTCTATTCTAATGCTTCCAAGTTATTTTATTACTTTATTCACTGTCAAATATGAATTGAAACTAAACTTTGCATAATCTTTGTACACGTCAAAGGTGATACAAATATTTATATGCTTTATCTGCTCTGATACCCAGTGGTATCTATAAGACGCAAGGTAACAAACCATAATGAAACAAGATTAAGTACTAAAGGATGAGAGCTTAAATAGAAGGGAATATCTTATTCATTCGTTCGTTCATTTTTAAATTGAAGCATAAGCAATACACGATAAATTGTACACAATTTATAACCTTTGACAAATGCACACTCTCGCGATACCATCAGCACAATGAACAAAATTAACGTATCTATCATCCCCCAAGTTTCCTTTTAAATGTATGTAATACAGTTATAACAACTATAATATCCTTGACTGCTAAGTATTATATCTGTGTCAATTCTATATCAACTTCAATTGACTGATTTTTCTTCTCATTGGAAGGTATTTTTTTTTTCCTGCCTTTTTACATGCTTGGTAATTTTTGATGCATGCCAGAAGTCATGAATGTTAACTTTTTGGATGCTGAATATTTCTGTATTTCTAAAAGTGTTCTTGGGTTTTTTTCTGAGTTGCATTTCAGTTACTTGGAAACAGTCTGATTTTTTTTTCAAGTCTTGTTTTTGAGATGTGTTAGTTGGACCACAACCATGCTGAGTCTAAGGCTAATTTTGCTCCACTGCTGAGGGAATCTTTTCTATACTCTACCTCGTGCCCTGGGAGGCTCTCCGACTTGGCTTATGGGAGCAGGTATTATTCTCGGGTTTATGTGAGTCCTAACACACTTACCTATTGTCCTTTGCGGGTGATTCTTTCCTTGGCTTTGGATAGCTATCTCACGTGCATGTGCTGGTTGGTATCTCGGTCTAAGTGCCAACGTTCAGCTTTTAATTGCCAAGGCACCCATTTCAAAAGCCATCCATCTCAAATAACCGTGCCCTCTCCTCACTGGAACCGGTGAGTAATAAACCTTGCTCCTCAAAGTTCCCTGATGGTTTTGTGCTGAAGTTCATCCCATGATCGTGATAAAAACCACAAGAGTAAGCCCAGACATTCAGTGGGGTGCCCCGTGGGAGAAATGGCTGTGGGGCTCACCAAGAGTGACATGTGCCCTGGAAAGAGCCTCAGCATTCCTAAGTGAGGGAGCTACCACAAACAGGCACAGGACCGACAGGACAATATACAGATAAACACTCGAGGGGACCCCTCTGGTGTTCTCTATACGTGCTGCCCACTACCTCGGGTACCCTGTCTTGAAGATTCTGGCCTCCTTGTTCTTCCCAAGCTCTCAGCTCCATCCTAAAATCCAAAAGAGTTCACCAGCTCCATCTGTATTTCTCTTTCCTGCAGCATGCCTGAAGACTCTGCGAAGGCAATAACTTGGGGGAAATTGTAAGACATCACTTGTTGTTTCCTGTCTCTAAGGGATTCCTGTCCTTTGTTACTGCTATCCAGTAAAGTGCTTCTTCATATCTTTTTATGTTTTATCGTTGTTTCAGCTAGGAGAGTAAATACAATCCCTATTACTTCATCCTGGCTGGGAAAAAAAATCCTATGCATTCACTCTTTTACTAAATTTCTAATACGGGATATAGATCGATGTGCACAGAGGGAAAAGCAGTGAAGAAAGCAGACAAAAAGCGCTGCCTTTGGGTGGCTCACATTTGACATGGGAGAGCCAAGCACACACATATATGATATTGAATTATTAGAGTGCAGTAGGTATCGTGAAGAAAAATAAGGCGGGAAAGGAAGGTAAGAAGACCTGATGGGAGATGCATTTCAAACAAGGAGATCAGAGAAGGCCATACTAACGAGTCACATCAGGGGACCCCGGCAGGGGACCCAAGCATTTTAGGCGGAGGGAGCAAGCGCACAGACTCTGAGGTGGGGGCATGCCCAGACGCTTGAGGAACAGAGTGGATGACGGTAACTGGAACAGACGGCTAAAGGGAAAGTGGTTTGCAAGATGAAATCCGACAGACATGAGTGAGAACCACGGATTCCAGTGCCTTGTCCGCTATCTTAAATATTGTGGACTTCCAGGGAGTGGAGGTGTGTTAGGATGCGCCATACTTGAACATAATTATGCTGGCTGCTCTCTTCCTGATAGGCTGCAGGAGACCAGTTATGTGGCTGGCTTTGGAAATGCAGGTGAGAGAGAATGATACAGTGGATCAGAATAAAAGTAGAAGTACTGAAAAAGCATTGCTTTCTGGAAATATTCTGAAAAGTAAAGCCAGTCAGATATATGCTAGTGGATTTGATATGAATGAGAGAAAAATCAAGGGTGGCTCCAGAATGTTAGGCCTGAGCAATGAGAAGCATAAGGATAAATTCCACAAACAGAGGGAGAAGCCAGTCAGAGTGGGAATGATGAGAAGCCCGTGCACATAAAGAAAGGCAAAGGGCAGGAAAGTCCACGGCATTGGTGTGAAAGGGCCAGGAGCTGAATTATCTGAATGGCACAAAGGTCAGTTGTGGTCAGGTCACAGAAAGCCTCGAATGCCACCTGCAAAGAAGTGTGTAATTTACAGAGTTTATGAGAGAAGCTAGGTAAAAATTTTTGAGGAACTTGAGTGAAAAACTAAAGGTTCGCAGAAGCTTTGCCCAGCACTTCTGGATCTCTGCAGATACCACTACAGAGCTAAAAGTCACAGCTAAAAGGACTTCTATGGTAAGAGCCTCTCTGTGAGTTTCAGAAACCCTGCATCAGCCAGTGTGGCATAGTTGTAAAATGCTGAGGAATGTGGCTGCGGGCCAAGTTGGTATAATCAATGATGCAGTGACTCATTTTGAGCAAAGGTGTCGTACAGACTGTGATACACCAAGACATAAGTCCCAGATGGCAGATGACACTTCGAAGAACATACAAATATTAATAGACTCACAGCTCTGTGAGGAAAAGTAACAGACAGGAGGGAAAGCTCTGGAGGAAGGACGGACATGGTGGCATAGTCCTAATTTCACTGTGGCCAACTATGGTGTCTAGGTAAGGCATACGGCCTCTTGGTGATGGAAATGTTTCGTCATTAGAGTTTAAAAAGTATCTCACCTACACTGAGAATCATGTGGATTCAACAGAATGGCAAATGACTCTTCCTACCTCTCCCTTCTTTATGTAATGGTTAATTTTATGTGAAAACTTGAGTGACTCACAGGTGCCCAGAATAAACACCGTTTTGGGGTGTGTCTGCGAGGGCGTTACCAGGTGAGAATAGCATTTGAATCAGTGGACTCAGTAAGCAGGCTGCCTCGCCCAGTGGGGTGGACATCACCCAGGAGGCATCCTCCCACGCTGCGGGCATGAATAAGACAGAAGGCGGAGGCAGGAGGAATTTGTCCCTGTTTCCCCAGCCTCACAGACTCAAGGATTGAACCGGAACATCTCATCTAATCTTGTCCTGCCCCTGGACTAGAATTTACATCATCTTCTGCCCTGGTTCTTAGGACTTGGGACTTGGGCTGAATTACATCACCAGCTTTCCTGGCTCTCCATCTTGCAGAGAGTAGATCATGGGAGATCTATCTTTCTTTCTTTTCTTTTCTCTTCTTTTCTCTTCTTTTTTCTTTTCTTTTCTTTTCTTTTCTTCTCTTTTCTTTTCTCTCTCTCTCTCTCTCTCTCTCTCTCTCTCTCTCTCTCTCTCTCTTATTCGTTCTATCTACCTACCTAGCATCTATCATCATCTATCATCCATCCATCCATCCATCTATCTATCTATCTATCTATCTATCTATCTATCTATCATCTATCTTTCTATCTTTCTATCTATCTACTATCCAGCTTCTTAGGACTTAGGCATCTTAAGCAGTATTGATAACTTACGCTCAGCGAAAATAAACACGTGGGCACTAATTTACTATCTTTTCATGGGCCAAGATATGAGCTATGTCACCTGTCACGGCATGATTGTTCCTGGAGGTAGGAATATACAGGGACAGATTGGATGTTCTCTTAAAACGATTGTCTCCCAGGGTGGAGGTAATGTTAGCACTATTTGAATGGAAGAATATGATGGCCACGGTCAGTGAAAACAAAACCTAAGGGTTTAAGTTGTTTTCATAAGCTATTAACATGGAGGGGAGGGGAAGGGACTAAGTCTATTCATTAACTCACTTATTCTGAACATTCCATACCTTTTGCCACTTCTGTGCACTTATTTTTACTATTTCTCCTTGCTTCGTCTGCCATTCTTTGCCTGGAAAAATCCCCTAACTCCATTCACCCTCCTATAAAAAGCCATTCACCCAGAGAATGGAGCCGTCTCCTGCACTGGACTGCCATATCGCTGAGAGATACGTTTTGCTCAATCCCTCTTTCCTAGAAGAATCTACCCTTCAGTTCCAGCACCATTCTGCAATTCCGATCTCACACGTCTCTTTCCCACCCCCTGCATATCCCGAGGGTTCCTAGATCCGATAACTTTATATTCCTCTGTCTTTTTATCTTCCTGGATTCCCAAGAACAACCCGGTGCTAGCCAAGTTTGTTCAGTACATATATCCTGATGGAAATCACTTGGATATTCCTGAATATTTTGTTTGTCTTCTGCTAAGACAAGGCTTCAGAGAGCCTAGATGCTATGGAAACAGATTTACATAAATACTTCTATATGAAATGTGCTCTGCCAAAGCTCTCAACTACTTATAGAGTGAATTTCTTCAAACTAAAATCTCTTGAAATAATTGTGCTAGAAACCTGTGCAGTCAGGCCACGCTTTTTAAAAAATGCTTTTTCTCTATCAGATACATTAACCACCTACATACTGTGGGAAATGTCACTTTGACAGAGCCGGGTTGGCACGATTTTCCTTGCTATATCATATCTCATCTGAAATAGTTAGCTTCACCGCTGTTTGGGATAGATAAGTCTGGGTTAAGAATTTTTACTTTTTTTAAATGTTATTTTATTCTGTCACAGTCTAAAACATCCAGGAAGCATAAAAATCACCAGTGTGAGGCAGAAGAAACCTTTTTGCTTCGACATTTTATGCTTTTAGACATATACATATCCAGATCCATCTATTGATTCATTCAATAACAAATTTTATAAATATTTAATGAGCATGTACTATGTACTAGGCAGATTGTTAAGGGGGGGAGTGCAGTGGTGAACACAAACTATATGGCACCTACCTTCGTGGATTTATAGCATATATTTTTAAATAGGATGCAATGGCACTCTAAAACTAATATACTCCTTAAGCATTTAATAATGTGATTTTGATCCAGATTCCATAAGTTTCTGTTCCCAGTGATATTCACTGGTTTTAACAGCCTCCTGAATAGTGACAGTTACAATGAAAATAACACATAGCTTTCACTAATGGCAAAATCTAACATGCTGAAATTTATTTCAGAAGGAATCAGAATTATTAAATAATTAGAAATTTTTTCTTGCCAGAAAATGAAAAATGGGGATAATTAGAGCTACCACCTGGGCTAGAATGCCAGGATGGGTGGCACAGTGGGCAAACTGCCCAAGAGTCACATAAGCTGAGAATCTGATTCATTGTTCTTGGTGGGAGCGGTTATTCGACATTACTATATTTTCATTATCTCCCAAGCCCATGAGAATTTCCTTCAAAAGTTCATATTTTTAAATCTCAAGAAAGAGTTGATGATTTAAAAAGAAATACGTAAGTAGGAGTGGGGGAAAAAAGTATTTCTTAAACCACTGCTTCATTTCCAGGGAACAGAAAACTAACTTTGACTTTACTTGAAAGGCTGCTTCCAGAGAGTTTTCACCATCTCATATGTAAGTAGTGGCAAAATATAAATAGGATATATAATAACCGGGGGGCAGGTGGATTGCTTAGCCTCTAAGTTCTAACTGTGTTCACTGTTCTAGAATAAAACATCTCAATCTGTAGGGGAACAACAGATCCTGGAGGGAGTGCCTGCAGGAGAAGGGACTCTCTGCCTGGATAACAGATCTTTGTCAAAACAATAAAACTCCACAAGTTTTTAGACCAATGCCTTCAAGAGAGTAGCAAACACAAGCTGAACATCAATTTCCGGGCAGGGAAGAAAGCAAGCATCTCACGTCTCTTTGGTGAACATGAAAAGAATCTACACATAATCACATTAAGAGCGGATATGAAAAGAATTAATAAATTGCTTAGCAAATACGCAAATATTTCCAGACTGAAAAGGTCAGCCAGTACTCTATTTTATTTCTATGCAAGCACATCAAACAGAATTACTGCCTCAACTCTTTCTAGGATTTGAAACTGCTCTTCGTTGACCAAGCCAAATGTAGTTTTTCCACCATGATCTCTTTCCAACTAATTTCCTTTCAGGAGCAAAATAACATTTTCCAAAATTAAGACAAAAGCAACACTTACTCTGTCAACACTAGCTCTTAGTCTTAACAGGAAATTGAAATGCCCTTAAACTTTGGTTGGGTTTGTTTTCTCCCTATTGACATAACTTCCTACTAAAGGCCCGCAGTTGTCTCCTTCCATTACAAAATTAAGTTTTAGTATGTCTGAATCTTTTTTGCAAAGTAAAAATGTACAAGGATAAAATACCATTAGTCACCACGTAATAGCTAGGAAGAGGTAGCATTTTGTACAGATTTTCAGAGATTATAATTTTTCATATATAATAGCTCACATAATTTTCTTGTTTTTCTTCTCTATTTATTATTTATCCATATTTACATATTTTATTCCTTCTCTGCATGTAGAAAATAAAAACTAAGGCTCAGAGATGCTCAGTCTTTGTATATGTTGTCGAGACAGTAAGTACCAAAATTGGGGCCACCTGTCTCCTCTGTTTACATCTCAGGCCTCATGTAGTTTAGCATGATGCCCCTTTTTCCTCTTCTCCAGAATAAGGCATCCTTGCAAGCACAATCCCATAAAAGTAATTCCATAGGCAATAATTATTTACGCCAATTTGTAGACCTTTAAATTAATCTTCCATCTCTTGGGTTCTCTTTCATTCTACCCTGCTTCGCAATCCTTACCTACTCAGCAAATTGATATATTATTTCCCTCGGTTACAGCCATTGTCGAACTTCTTCTTAGGAAAGATTATGGATTTTTAGTGATTTCTCAGACACAAATAATAAAAAGTCCCATTCATTTAAAACTGGTACATCTCAGTTGCCCAACCATTCCTCTCTACCTGTGAGTCCTGCATCCCAAACGCCTGTTTTCTGCATAATATGTGTATCAAGATATTTTTCCTATATCCATTTTAGAAATGTTCTACTCAATTCCTATGAAGAAAGTTATGGTTTTAGCACTCACGGGTTATTGTTCTTCCCTTCTTCCATATAAACACAATCCATGCATGTGATGCACACACACGTGCACGCGTGCACGCCCACACACACATTCATGTCCACCTCTCTGTCCCTGCAGTATAAATGTAGTATATAAATATAGATTCTGGTTTAACTAATATTCATATCTACATTATCGATTAAGTAATAAATTGTGATTACTTCTTGCTTTACGTTCTTCTTGCTTAGGAATAATAATGGCTTTATTGTGTCATTTAGCATGTTTAATCCTTTGTAACACAACAGCAAAAATTCTTCTATATACTATATTTCATATGAGTGAACACGTAACCTGACATTTTCATTATTTGTCTGTGTGTTTACTGTATTTCTGATCATTCCTCCTGGAAACCCCATTATGATGGCTCCAATTTGGTCTGACTGCCCTCCAATTACTATATATTTGTCATCCTGAAATTTCCCCTTTTTTTGTCCTGAGAATGGGTGCCTCAGACTTCCACTTTTGGAAATGCTATAGACAATATATCCTAAAAATCCTCCATCTGAAAAAAGACCTAGACATATCACACACATATAATATAAACTTCAATTTAAATCCATAGCTGAGCTCATAATGAAATAAATTGAAATCAATACCTAGGAACATCATATTGAAAATGTAGAACACCAAAGACAATGAGATCTGAAAAGCAGCCAGAAAAACAGACAACAAATTACTGCAAAAGAATAACAGCAGAGCCAGAAGATCATCAAGAGCAATGGAATATATTCTAAATGATAAGAGAAAATAACTCTCAATCTAGAATTTTATGCCCTGTAATCTATTAAGAAGCTGGCAAAAAGATATATTCAGAATTCTACCCCCTCAACGCCCCCCTCAAAAAAACTGAGAGAAACATCCATCATAATAACTTAATTTAAAAAATTAATGTATAACATGGTAAGAAAGAGTATCCAAAATTTGGAAGGAAAGCACAAGATGACTCTCTGAGCTGTTAAACGCGGGGTATGTGAGAGCATTTTCTAAACAGTTTACCTAAGGGTCAGCTGATTCTCTAGGGTAAGCTAATACTGTTTGCGAAAGTAAGGTTCAGCCATTTTACCATCCTGTAAAACTGGCAAGACGAGATGAATTTTTGTTGTTGTTCATTAAAGAAAACATCACAAAGGTTATGATTCATTGTCCTGAAGCATATTAAATAACTCTGCATCTGACATGGCAGTCGGACCTCGGTATTCCTTCTCCCCTCATAGTCCACGTGTCCCACTTTCTAAAACTATCTCTTGATCCAGCCATGTGATTCCATTGTTTAATAAAACTTTGTCGCATGCTCACTATTTTCTGGGAATTTTTAAAATTATTTTTTGAGCAATGCTTCGAGAAGGATGTACTTTAAAATGAAAGAAACTAAACCCAGAAAACCAAACAAAACAAAAATTATAAGGAAAAAAAGGTATAAAATTAAATGCTTATATATGGGTAAATTTAAATGAGTATTCGTCATCTTTGATTGCAATATAATACATAATCTGGAGGAAATTTTAAGAAATGGAACTAAAAATGAACAAAATTAAGAGTGAGTTGATCATAAGTAATGTACTTCATGTTTCTTACATTATTCAGGAGTAGGCCAGAGGTATTAATTAACCAAAGACTTTATTATGCAAAATTATTATAATTAAGGTAACCATAAAAATAGAAAAAGTTGAAAAGGTCCAACTAGTTGAGAAAAATATTGAATTAATAAAAACTTTAACATTCATAGAAATAAAAATAGAGAGAAGCATTTAAATATGCTTCAGAGCAATTAGAAAGCATAATAATAGAAATAAATCGGTAATTAAAATAAAAATGGATAGACTCTTTTTTCTAGCGGCAAAGGCTGAATTTTCATATGTGTTTTTATTTACAAAGCACTCGCTTAAAACATAAGGACACTGAAAAAGCACAGAGAAAAGTCAAAGACTGAAAAACCATATCAGGTAAATGCTAACCAAAAGACAGGTACTATACCTCTATTTGTCACAGATAAAATAGTTAAAGTACATTATTATGGATATGAGCATCTCGGAATGTATAATCACAAGGAAAATATTTTCAATATATACTCATCTAATATTCTCAACATATATAAAGAAAATATTGATAGAATTAACTTCGTAATGGGAGATTCGAACATAACAATCGGAATAATTAATAAATATATCAATAATATGTAAATTTGAGTCTCTTTCTTGTGAAATCAGAGTACTAATTAGAAATGGTAAAACAAGCCATTTTTATAAGGGAAAAAATTCTTCACCAAATGTTACATGTGTAAACATTGTCTTCTAATAGGCATTTATGCCAAACATCACATGAATGTTTCAGAAGACTTTACTGATATACTAATTTCTGTCTTGCATTGCAGTAGCGTGATCAGGAATAATAAGAATTACTTTTCCATTCACCGTCTTCACATACACACGGACTGATAGGTGCTGAGGACCATTACTCTCAAGCCACATTTAAGAGATCTGATTTTTCAAAAAGAACTCAACTATGCTAGACTCTGTGGGGTGGAGAGAGGCCCTGGAATGTGGAGAGCGGGAAGGCTGGGTTGGCAGGAGCTGGCTGGCAGCTCCCCAGGCAGACAGAGGTGGAGATTCGTGCTTGCTTGTCTGCGTGTGTTCATGGTGGTGAGAGCTGGGTAGGGGTCGGGTGGTGGAGATGCATGCCACCCTAAAGCCTCTGACAGGCTGGCCTACAGACACTGAGAGTCACAGTGCCCAAGGGGCGTGCTGCTGGAAGCTACAGAAACAACTCCTTGCTCCAATTTGGCAAAGGGGCAGATGGGGTGGACTGGACCACAGGGTACCTCAGAAGCAAGAACAATGAAGGGAAGACTAAAGCCCTTTCTCTATCTTCTAAACACCACAAGCCCTCACGCTGAATGTAACATCAAAGGAGGTGAAACGAGAAGTCAAGAGGCCCCCCAAACACAAAGTAGGTTAAACAGCTCCCCCTTCTAGCAAGTGAGAGCTGGGAGTATGATTTAATTTGATTTTTGAAAGCATTACCACATTTTTATTCGCCAGAGAATTAAAGTGTACAATTCATATTTAATACATACTATGAAAAGTTTTCCTGTAAAACATTTTATTTCCAATGTGCATATGTTTGACATTCTCCAGAGGACTAGATTTGAGGCTTCCAGGTCTTATAAAAAATCCTTTAAGGTCCAATTAAGATCGATTCCATGTTTTGCAACCTACGTTTTGCTAAATCTGTTTTTCTTTTGCTTTTTTTTTTTTATTATAAAATCATGAAAACAATGTAGTCCATTCATTAATAGAAAGCATCCCCAATAAACAGCAATTATCTCGATTCCCCTCAGTATTTGAAAAGGATCCTGCAGGTTTTGGATGCTCTGTAAATCGTTCATGAACGAGCCCGTGCCACCGCCAATTCCATTTCTCCTGTGATGAAACTGAGGCAACACAGTTCAATGGGTTTCGCAGATTTACAGATAACGTCCAAGTCAGAATTAAAGTTCAGATCTCATTCAAATGTCTTTTTCTTGGCACTAGACCACTACGTTTCCAACATTGGACCATGATCCATGATCCATGATCGGGTCTCAGAGTCAATACGATTGGTCAGGATCGGCATTTAAAAATGAACTAGAAGAGAAAAAAGGACAGAAGAACGTACAAGCCGCAGCCAGCACGGCACCGAGTGACAGAGACTGGAGAACAAAAGGAAGCGAAACAAAACGAACAACAGAAAATCTAGCGTGAGTCGCAGAGGAAGGCTAAGCAGCGTTTTGTAAAACGTTTGCATCTATGGGGTCAATAGGTAAAATGCCTTCTTTGTTGTGAGCCTTGACCTAAGGTATTAGAAAACCAACAAAATAGGCCCTTTGTTTTTCCTAATCGCTCTTTCATATTTGCAACAAGAAAACATCCACTTCTACTTGTCTTATCTAACTCTGTCCTCTGTCACTCACTTAAACGTTAATTTTCTACATTTACACATAGAAAACAATAATAGGCTTGCCTATGCACTAATAGACATTAACCTACTGCCATATTTCCCCTGTCCTCCCATGCCCTCTCCTCCTCCTCCCTTCCTTCCTTCCTCTACCCCACAAATTTCTCTCAAAGGAAACATTATAAATACAGCTAAGACTCCACCCTGTCCGTATTATAACCTGCATTTTTTTCCTAGAGGTAACCGTTATTTTGAAATTGGTTTGCATTGTCCCCATATATCATTATGTGGTTTTACCACATATTTATTTACCGGTAATTCAATTATGCATTGTTTTACATGTGGGAATCCCTTGGTTACACAGATTTCCTGGCCTAAGTTTTTTGAGATGTATCCATTCTCCCCATCTAAGACTGTTACATTACTTTCACAAGCAGTACTACAATGAACATCTTTACACATATTCTGTTGTGCACATGTGCTGTGAGACTTTCCCTACCTCAGATTTCTAGACGTGAAATTGGTCTGCCTTAGTAGCTTATGGGCACCTTCAATGTTCCTAAGTTTGAATAAAGTGATTGTACCAATTTATACTTGCACAAGAAGATATCATAGCTTTTGTGTGCTTACATCTTTGACAACATTTGAAATTATCGGACATTAATTTTTACCATCTATTGGGCAATACGTGATTCATTTAATTTGGATTTTGTTCATGATTAGTAACACTGAGCATCTTTTTATGCTCAAGAATGATTTATTGGCCATTCCCATTTTTTTTTTCCTTTGCATATTACTTGCTGCATCCTTTTATGTGGGGATTGGGAGAGGATGGGGAAGAATGTTATTTTTCCTATTGATTAGTTGAAATTTTTTATACATTGTGGTTACTAAACTGACTTACACGCATTACAAGACTCCTCTCCAGTCTGTGGCATTTCTTTAAACTTCATGATATGTTTCATTGTGTGGCAGCTTATTATTATTGTTAGTTTAATGAAATCAAAATTATCAATCTATTACTTTATAAATTATAATTTATTTTTTCTTAGAAATCATTTCTCATTCTAATAATATAAAGATAGCTTCTGTATTGTATTCTAAAAGTTTTATCATTTTGATTTCCTCATCATCTTTAATGCATATGAAATATACTTGCATTTCTGGAGTGATGTAAGAATTAGGTTTAATTTTCCATTAGGATAGTCAGTTGTCTCAGAACTATATATAAATTGGCAATCCCTTCTGACACGATGTCTGATGCTATTTTTAATTCATGTACCAAGCAGTCATACAAATTTGGGTACTTTGAAACTACTTCGTTTATTTGTTTTGTTTTTCTTACATGTATATAGCAACTTGCTTTAATTATTAAGTTTTAATAATTTAGAAACTGGCGAGCCGTTTCTTTCCTCCCCTTCCTTAGAGGTTTCTTATCTATTTTTAGGCTCATACTCTTATATTTGAATTTTATAATCAGTTTTTCAGGTTTCATAAAAAACTTCTCTGAGGTTCTGATTGAAACGTTTCACAGTTTGTATTTCATGAGTAATTCCAGATACAGCATAGCTTGGCCCTCTGCTCAGGGCCTTACCAGGCAGAAATCGAGGTATTAGTCAGAGCTGTGATCTCAGCAGAGGCTTGGGGCCATCAAGCAACCTCACTGGTTGTTGGCAGAATTTCCTTTTGTGTGGTTATATGACTGATCCCTCATTTTTCCTTCTATCGGTTGGGCGGGGGTCGTTTCAACTCTTATAAATTCACTTACTCCAAGCCAACAGGAGACTCTCATGTAAGAGCTCACCTGAGACAAGTGATACAGAGACAGAAATCATAGATGTAGAATTTGAAATAAGAAAGATGAAATTATTATTTGCAAACAATATGATTGTTAACATCAGAAATCCACCTAGAATGATTTGCCTTTTCATTTAATTCAAAGTAAACTGATTAGGGACTTCAGTTATATCTGCAAAATTCTGTTATCACTGCTCTATGTTGTTATATAAGTATGGAAGTGATATTCCATGATATTCACAGAACCACACTTAAAAGGAAAATTAAAACAAGATGAAACTCTTGGGGTCATTTAAAAATTCTGCTTACCACAGTTTCCTAACTTTATTTAGGAATTTTCTTACTAGGTTCCCAAGTGAGATTGGCATCTGTTTGGAGTATAAACTTAATCCTAATCGTTATTGTGTTAGAGAGTACTATCCTTTGTTTTATCCTCTGGATATATACTTTAATATATGCATTAACGTTTAATGTTTTCAAAATACTGTTTTAGCTGCAATTAACCACTTCCTTCATTGGTACGTCGTTTAGTTTTCCATTATATCGCATCCAAATGGGAAGGAATATCAGAAATATTATTCTAAAACTCTTAGTTTCATCAGTCACTGATTCGCTCTGCCTCTTACATGGACACACAATGCATGTGTGATATACTGTCAAGGTAATGGGGTTGGTAGTGGGAAGACAAGATTTTCGTTTCAAATTCACCATTGGCCACCATAATATTGATGTCTATTAAATAAATTTCTAATTCCTGTTGGAAGGTAATTTCCAATGAATAATTTCATGTTTCTACATGTTGCAGAATTTCTGAGCAAAAAAAGGATTGGCAACCTTGGCTTAACGAAGTTTATTTAACAAATATGCCTTGGAAGTTATAGGTAGTATATTGCTCCAGAGAGATTTAGAGACTCATCTGGCCCAGAACCATTTGCTTCTGGGCCAGGACAGAGGTCTTTTCCTCCCCCTACCCAGAGAGGATTTCTTAACTTTCTAGAATAAAGGCCTCTCTCTGTAGGGAAGGATGTACCAAAGTGCAGCCTTCTTATTTAAGTCCTGAGTCTCATAGTTTGAGGGAGTGGGGGTTCCTCTTATGTGGTACAATCCCAGCACACATAGAGATGAGCATCTTGCCCTTATCTTGTGGGGAGTAGGGGTATAAGGAATAGGTGCTGAGATGCTCTGTAATGAATGGACAAATGGTCTGTTCTTTAATCCAGAGATCCTGTGTTTGCTGTCAGAACATGAATAAATACATAACTTAAGAATTATCAGGCCCTTTTGGTGCCATGGGTGCTGTTACAGTCAAATCTAACCCACAGAGTTTTCTTGATGAGACAGATGAGATTGTGTTTATGAATATAAATGAATTTTTTACAAAGTAATACTGATATGCAACTTAGAGATATGAAGAGGTGGTGATTTTTTTATATGCCAAGAAGCTAGACAATATTTAATATGGTCAATGGCAATTGCCCACAGGTGTTTACTTCCATACTTTCTTTGCTTTTGGAATAATGCATATCTACTTAAACCATTATATGCCTATAGGATTGTTTTCTTAAAGGAGTAAAACAGAAAGAAGTCCCTTAGTTCTCTTCAGTGTATGGTCTTGTCATGAAGGTCAAACCAAGATGGTAAGAGCAGAAAAAGGGAAATTCCTGCAAACCTCAACAACAAAAACATGTGAAAAAAAAAACAAACAAACAAAAAACGCCTAACCATTAAGGTCAAAATTTAAAGGTCAAAGTTTATCATTTACTCCATAAGCCAAAGAGAGTTTCAGAAGAGAAGGGTGTGGAGAAAGGGTGTGGATAATCTGAATATTATTATCTAGGATGTCTTCCCTACTTCT
>NW_024349804.1:4198860-4316364 GCF_902729225.1 Pteropus medius | reverse complement strand
ACAGATACCCCAAAACTGTGGTACTTTGATGCCATTTTACCTATCTCTTCAATTGTTTATGTTCATCAATTGACTGTAAAGTTCATAAGAATAGGGGCTATGTCTCTCCTAATCACTCAGTACCCAATCCTGTGACTGGCCCTTTATAACTGCAGAAAGAAAGGAAGACAAGGCAGAAGGAAAACAAAGAGAGAGAAAGGAAGAAAAGAACAAAAGAAGGTTCACTTTCAGTCACCGAGACCAAGATGCCAGCCGGAAAGAGAACCATAGATATGGATACTGAAGTTCACACAAGAGCTCCTGAGTTTTTAAAAAAGAGCTTTCAAACATTATTCTGCTTATTTTCTCACTTGCTTGGCCTACACATCTCTTTCTCCTGAATTATCCATTTTCAAAGTTCTGTCTCTGAAGCCTACCTTATTAAACACTGTTAGAGTTACACATTTTCTTTGTCATTTCAACAAAACTCTGTCACTTTATGATAGGTACAAATTTATTACTTACGTATCCCATGTTCTCTTCAAAGTCTTGTTTGACATTGAAAATGTGAAAAAAAAAAAAGGCTAATTTGAAAGCTTAAAGATGGAGCAGAAATAGAACTACCGACAAGCATTTTGGAGTCTGAGCGATGTGTAAACCACATTTCCAGTGTTTCTGATATCACGCTCCCCATCCACCACCTTTAACTCCTAGAACCGAGGACAATTTTTTAAAACTTTTCTGATATCACGCTCCCCATCCACCACCTTTAACTCCTAGAACCGAGGACAATTTTTTAAAACTTTCCTATTTGATAGTTATAGCTGAACTAAATCAAAGTGTAATACTTAGAGACATTAGCTTACATTTTCTTTTTCCACTTTTTTCCTTCTGAACATCTTAGCCTAAATATATAGTTTTAGTCTGACATAAAGCTTATTTTGTTCCTTGTTATTATATAGGATTGAGCTTTGCAGTTTGGTTTGCTAAACCTATGGTTGAAAACTAAACATTTCTGGAAAAAAAAATGGATAAGAATATCTTATATTTATTGAACATAGCCAAGAAATTTATTTTTAATAAGTGAACCACAGATGGGATGCCATCTGTCAGCATATGGCATTGGCTCTTAAAGCAATGTTTACATCTGGGGGATATGACGCTTTCTTTGAGAGAACAAGAGGCATTATTGAACTAAACATGAAGAGGAATGATTTTAGATTCATGAATATTGTAAGTTTGCTAAAGATAGAATCAGCATGTTTATATGCATACAGTTTTCATATATTTGGGTGGATAAAAAGAAAGAAAATCTGTCCATTGAAATTCTGATATGATAATAGAAAATAATTATAATTTTTAAACTATTGGGGTTTTTTTCTCCCATGACATGAAAATTATTGGTATGAAATGATCAGATTACCAGATTTGAGTTTTTTAATATATATTTGATTTTACTACATAAAGTTTCCTGTAAGAATACTAAAATAGTATTTTAATTTATTGAAATCCAAACTATAAGCTTTATTTAACTCAAAAGCATATACAAAAGACATAATTTATTCCATAAGTTTTAATAACTTTAAAAATGTTATCTGGTATATTTTTTGTCTGTTTTACTATGTGTACACATTCTTATTTTTAATCATCTTTTCGTTTTAAAACATAATTTGAAATATATTATTATTTTTTACTATAAAATCACTTAATTGATATTTTTTAATTACCATACATTGGTATGGGAATTGTGTTAGGCTTATTTGCATTTAACTCTTTGATCACAAACCATTTGAATAAATTCTGATTAACATTAACTTCTTTCTATTGTTAGCTCAAAACTAATTCAAAGCAGACTTTCTCTGGTCTTCCACCTAATATAGCAAAGATTCTATATCTACAATACATACAAAATTATGCAAATTGTAAAACTCCAGTGAGTAGAGATTATGAACAAATATTCAATAACAATAATAATGATAATGTAGACTACTATTCTAGAGAATTCTTTGGGGATTTACAAGCATTCTCTTGAATATTGAAAATAACCCTCCCAAATTATAATTTTCCCCTAGTTAAAATTGAGAAAATGGGTTCAATGAAGTTAAATAATAGGGCTAAGATCCCAGAACATAATCAGCAGTATCTGCTTAAAAGCCCATATTCTTTCTACTATACAGTGCTGCCTCCTTTCATGAGAAAATACTATTGATAAGCAAACATGAAATATTTATTAATTGTTGAAAGGGAAAAAAAGACCAACTGGCGCAGTAATTACAATAAATTGAAATCATAATGAGGTAGCGATTTCTCAAGCTGTATTTTTTTTTGTCAAAAATTAGAGAAATGACTACAATCAAATACTTCAGATCTGATTATTCATGCATAATGTATTTTGTAAATACTAATCAAGATCCCCAAAATGTTCATTTTTTTAATCTATTTTTCCATCTTCTAAAGCTTTTAATAATTTAAAATATTAAGGAAGTTAAGTTGATATAGTATTTCTCTGCAGCAGAAAGCATCTTGGAAGACAGATGTGATAAGACGAATCATCTTCAGCACAAATAGTATTGAATGTTATTATATAATACACATGTAACACTTTTCTTAATACGTATATTAAAAAGATGATTACATAAATAGAGCAAGAAGGATGACACTTGATATCACAGACTTCTGAATCTCTGTGCTTTCCTGGAAAAGTTCCTTACTTAACTTTTGAAATTCAATCTCTCCATTTGTAAGATCAAGATTGTAATAGAAACATTCCCATAGATTGATGTGAATTATTTAATATATCTAAAATATTTAGATCATTACCTAGAATGCAATAAACACCCATTAAATGAAATGTTTTATTTAACAGAATTAACAAAAAATATAGAAAATGTTTTCATTGCTATAATCAAAGGTATTACAGTAATACATGAGCAAGAAGGCAAAAATGAACATTTTAATTTTTTCGGTAATTATTTTATGGTGAATGTCTATATTCTTTTCTTTATATTTATAGTAACATCTACAATTATGATTAAATTTTTAAATTTATAAATTCTAATCTAAAAAGCTACTCTGGAAAGAAAATATTTAGGGTAGAGGATTTTGATGGTCCAAAAGACAAAAATCTAAAATCGTTAATTTTTTAAGCATAGTCTTTTTGATGAGAGGATGAAATCTCCATAGTAGGAAAATAAAACAAAAACCTTCCTTTCCATTACCTATAGGTTCAGCACATTCAGTACCATCTTCAAAACAAAAGCTAAATATAGATACTAATTACCCTAAATCATAATTTTTTTAATCCAGAATACTAACATTATCTCAAAATGAAATATTAAATAGTATCTGGGATATGTATGTGAGTGTGCAGGCACTTATGTTGTTAATGAGTTGGGAAATAACTATGCTTATAATGGCAGAGATTTGGAAAGTGTCAATAAATGCTTCTTCTTCACCTACAAATGTACCTAACCCACACCACAGGATAATGGTAGGTGCAGTTTTAATATCAAATTTCCTTAAGACCTCTGAATAATTTCTCTGAATCAAGGGATATCAAGGGATGTAGCCAATACCTCTGGAAATTGGCTACATCCAAATCACAGAGGGTGTTTGCTAAAAATAGAGACTGCTTGGTCCCGTCTGCATCAGTCAGAGAACGTGTCTCAGGAACATTTTTCTAGCGTAGATTCAAGCTGATTATGATGTGTAGGGCACTCAGTGGTCAGATCAAGTTTGTGACCTTATAAGGTTATTTCTCTGTTTCCATAGGGGTTCTGCTGCAGAAAACAGAATCCATTCTAACTAGTTTGAACAGACAGAGGTTACTGGGTGTTGAATGACTTTCAACATTCTTGGGAAGCAAAATAAAACAGATCAGGGGAGCAACTCTCAGAGTAACAATAAATTTAGAACAACTTGGTGGTTTCTGCCTCTCCTAACATCACGGGCCATGAGAGAAGAAAGCTGATAAATCAAGACACTGACATGACAGCTTCCAGCTCCAGAACCATGCCACCTTTGCGTGACCCACACAGGACCGATGAATGCCCCGCCACCCACTCTTCTCGTCACTTGTCCTCAGTGCTGTATTCAGATCTTGTGTGATTGCTTTGGCTTAGTGGATCCTTAATCATATCCAGAAACTTGGTCAAATGAGACCGAGGAAATTTGAGGTTTCTAGCCTCCTGAATCCAAGAAGAAATACTAGAGACAAGTTGGAAAAAAACAACAAACTAGCCCAATTTATTATAATTGCTACAATTTCTAAATTCTCTAATCAAATCCAATTTAATTGGCTTGAAACAAGATAATTCAGAAAATGTTTAAATTTCATCCCATGAAGCTGTTAATCATTCTGTCATTCTGTTCGTCTGTCTGTATCTGCCTGTGTCATCTGTGTCTGTCTGTCTATCTCTCTCTCTCTGATGGATAACTCCTCTCCCATCGAAGTTAATTTCTATTCCTCCGAATCATCAGATCATTTGGCCATCTGTATGTCCTCTTTGGAGAAATGTCTATTCAGGTTCTCTGCCCATTTTTTAATAGGATTGCTTGTATTTTTGGTGCCAGGTGGGAGGAGGGTTGGGGTGTTGGGTGAAACAGGTGAAGGGATTAAGAAGTACAAATTGACAGTTACAGAATAGTCACAGTACAGCATAAGGAGTATAGTCAATAATACCGCAACAACTATGTACGGTGTTGGGGGGTACTAGACTTATCGGCGGATCATCCCATAAATTATATAAATGTGTAACCACTATGCCGTACATCTGAAACTAATATAACATCGAATGTCGACTGTAATTGAAAAATAAAAAAATAAAAGAAACATTTGACCCAGATGCTCACTCTCACCCTCCAAATGGTTTTTCTTTATTTAGACTCTTAGATACCACACTTTCCTGTTTATCTTTCTACCCTACAAGCCAATCCTTCTTAGCATCCTTTGTCCATTCCTTCTCGTCAACGTGCATTCTTACCGTTAGCTTCCAATTCCTGTTCCTCTTCTCTCTGCTATCTATATTCACTGTATAAGGGATCTTACCCAGTCTCCTGGCTTAACTAACATCGATATGCTGCAATCCATAAACTTTTAACTCCACCCAGTACTCTCTGCCTTGCAGTCTGGATTAATATTCAACAACCTACTTGATATCTCCAGTCGACTGCTATTAGCATTTTAATATTATTATGTCTAAAACTAGGTTTCTGATATTCTCCCAAAGCCTGCCTTTCCTACAATATGGCCCATCTCAGTAAAAAGAGCAATTCCATTTCTTTCCACTTGATTAGGGAAAAAAACTTGGAATCATCCATAACTCCTCTTTTTACTCACACACTTCATATCTGTCAGCAAGTCCTTGTGAGCATGGCTTTCAAAATATATTCCATATCAGACTACTTTTCCACACGTCTACCGATAACACTCCAGGCAAAGGTGTTATTCGTCAAGATGATCTCTTGCCTGGATTATGTTAGAACTCTCTAAATTGATTTACCTATTCCTTTATCCATCCACAGTCCATGATTTACACAAATGCAAGAACTATTTTTTTAAAAACAGATTAAAGCATGTCATCCCTTTCCCCAAACTCTCTGCTGGTTCACAAAGAGAAAAGCCAACATCTTTATTTCAGCCTACGAGATCCTATTTGTCTTTTCTCCACCAAATCTGATATCATCCCTTAGCTCTTTATGGTTCATTCTGCCCCGAGCCCACAGACTGCCCTTCCTTCTTCAAACACAGCAAACATGTCCCAGGTTATGGCCTTGATATTCTGTCTGGACTGCTCGTCTTCAATCAAATAGCTACATAAATGGACCTTCACTTCAGATCTCCTTATTAGAGCATTTATTACTGGCTATTCTCTTGAACAGCAAATCCTCTGCCCAACACCACTGTACTCCATGTACCTCCTGACCACCTTTATTTTTCTCTACAACATTTATGTCTATCTGGTATGCTACATATTTGCTTATGTATGTACTGATTTATTTATCACTGTCTGCCTCCCCTAGAATAGAAGATTCATGAGATCGAAGATTCTGTTTTGGTCCCTGCTGTCTCCCCAGCACCAAGAATGGATCCTGATCATAACAGGTGCTCAGTTAATACCTGTGGAATAGATGGATGAACAATCTTTGCAATTTTCATTTGGGTTCCAATGTGTCCCCTTTTCAGCCCTTGTGGGTTGAATGGGCACCTGGGAACTAACTGTGTTAGTTCATCAAATGGCCCTGGCTAGAGTGATTAGTTTAGTGGCAGACATGTAACTTGAGCTCGTTCAGTAAGAATAATCTGGTATTTGTGGTGGTACTATAAAAGAGGGCCTCTCTTTTCCCCTGAACTTGTGAATGAGAGTGTGAGTCTGCAGCTGCTGCTGCCAGAATCTACCTTCTGAAGCCTGAGAGAGAAACTAACACATAGGCAAGAAGTGAGCCAACCCAAAAGATGAACAGAAATTTAGGACTGATGATATTTTTCAGCCTTGAATCCAACTGTATTTAAAAACACTGTATTCCTGGACTTTTCAAATACCGAACCAAATAAGTCTATATTTCTTAAAAGCCAGTTCTGGGTGGGTATATGTTCTAAATTGGGTCAGGTAGTCTATATATATGTGCTACTATGATATCCTATAATTTCTATTTTCTCAGCATTTAAAAAACATAGATGTATTTTCTTCTTCACTTGTCTGTGTTCCTCATCTGGAAAATATAAATTTTAAAAGAAAGAAAGTATTGTAAAATATTCACTTATGTCCAGGGTCTGATCCAATATCTGATACACGATAGATAATAAAAACTTATTAAATAAATGCCAAAACTATCCAACTTCCCATAAAGAGTATTTATAATTAAAAAAAAAAAGTCTTTACAATAAATATGTTTGTTAGAATAAAATACCGTGAAAAAATGGTAAATTAATGTCCTTTCCTTTTTTCCCCAGCCATGTACATGGCACAATTATCAAGATATATTCTCACACACACACACACACACACACGCACGCACGCACACATGCAAATAATCATAGAAATATATAGTCACATCCTCAGAAAGGGCTAAGAGGAGAAAACTCCAGGAAGCTAGGAGGGCACACAGGAGGGACAGCTGACATGGCCGGGGAGTTAGCACTGAGAAAGCAACACTGTCATTGAGAATCAAAAAATAACTGAGAGCTAACTAAATTACTTAGGTGTCAGGGGCCATGAGAAGGGAAGGAACAGCTTGTACAAAGGCAGCCAAATTCACTGGAGGAAGTGAATAAAAACACATGTGGCTCTTTAGCACGTAAGAAAAATAGGGGGCGGAGTCAAAGCAGTGCTAGGCTCTGTGGGCCATATTAAGACCATCCTAAGAACAGCAAGACTCCCTTTAAGGATACAGTCTAATGAAGGAATAATGGTTCTACTAGAGGTGAAGCTAGAGGCGAACTTTTTAATACTCCAAATGAGCGGACAGGTATACATGACAGACCACTTATGGTGTATTGTTTCAGATATATTTGGCTTCGAGAAACAGAAACCATGAAATATATTATGTCACTCATAAAACAAGAGATCCAGAGAGAGAGTGAGCTATAAGATGGACCGATTCAGTGGCTTAAAAATTTGAGGTAAAAAGGTTCGTTCTATCATTCTGCTCTGCTACTCTCAGCATCCGTTTCATCATTAAACTGGCAAAAAAAAAAAAAAATGGCTACTGGCCTCGAATTCAGCAAAGTCTCTATACACCTGTTTTCTATCTTTCTTAGCAATGATAAAATAATTCCCAGAAACTTCACGGCAGACTTCTTTTTACACCCCAAAGGCCAAAGAGTTGGGCATTCTTTACCCAATCAAGAATGGAGGTAGAATTATCACAACTGACTTAGACAAATCATTGAGGGTAGAATGGATGATGAGTCTCTATCACTACCTGTGGGTAAACTACAAGGAGGCTTTAAGACTACCTTCCATCCATAACGGACACAGTAGAAAGTCAATGTAGAGACTTATTAAAAGGAATTAAGCACTGGAGCTCTTCACTATTCTAGGCAGGTTTCCAAAAACACCAGTAATGAAGAAGGCTACAATGATTCATCCCTACCATCTAGAGGTCACAACAAAATTGAGTCTGTCTTGCCTCGTTTAATTACGTGTGAACCACTGTGAGTCTAAATAATGGAACCCACTGAGTGCTCATCCTGTTGCTTGAAGATGGTTTAGAGAAAAGACTTCAGATCCTTTTTTGTGGGGTTCTACAGTACTGGCTATTTCAAGAAACTGAGCATGGCCAAACCTTTAGGTAGCTGGCTGATCAGGCATAAGTAAGGCATAAGTCATTTAAAAATACATAGATAAAAATCAAATATATATTAACATTTTGGATATAGCATTGGAATCAACTATTATGGACTGAATTGTGTCCCCTGAAAATTCATATGTTGAAGGCCCAGCACCCAATGTGACTGTATTTGGAGATCAAGCTTTTATGAAAGTAATTAAGGTTATATGAGGTCATAAGGGTGGGACTCTAATCCAATAAGGTCGGTGCTCTTATAAGAAGATACAGAGCTTGAGCTCTCTCTCAAGGTTCACACAAAAGAAAGGCCATATGAGGACACAGCAAGAAGGTAGCCATCTACAAGCCAGGAAGAGAGCTCTCACTACAAATCAAATTTTCCACACTTCAAACATGGACTTCCAGCCTCCAGAACAATGAGAAAATAAATTTCTGTTGTTCAAGCCACTGTTTTATGGTGTTTTATTATGGCAGCCCAAGCTGACTAATATACCAACCTTCAAACAACCGAAGAAAAATCAAGTTCTTTTGCCAGCTTTAAATCTAATGTCTATGGGCTTCAACTACTTTGGGAAATAAGCTGAAAGTAAAGAAAGTCTCATTACAAAGCTGCATTTGCCTAAAGGATTCCAGAAAGAGTGTGTCTTTTGATTCTCATACGAAAATAAAGCATTTTACTTACTAGAGAAACAAAAAAGTTTTACCCTACTCTTTTTTTTAAAGATGATATTGTATTATTGTAAATGTGTTTTTTGTGGAAGAAAGAGAAGAGAAGGAATAAATTAGATAAAACATACTAGCAGGTTATTGGAGAATCCCAGGAAATTAATAATAGCAAAGTTTCTCTTTTGATTAAGATACAGTAGGACAAGGAAGACTATAGCCCCAGCGTTAACAACAATAACAACAACAACAACAAACCTAATAAAATAGAAGAGCAGTTGATTCAAAGTGCCATAATTAATTAATATCAAAGAGGGATGAAGTTTTCATGGGTGGACCAAGAAGTACAGATGCTTTGTTACCTAGAGACAATTAAGTATCTGGAGACAGTGCAAATGTGCACAGGAGAGGCATGCCTTAGGTGGAGCGACTTTACAAGGAGAAATCAGGTGAATTTTAAATGACGTCATAGGTGGAAAATCTGCAATGCAAAAATAAATGTTTCATCTTGACAATCTCTTCCTCCAGAAATGTTCATGAGTGAATGGCAGAGTAAGTGGCAGAACTAGCAATGGCTGTGGCCTGGAAAACAGTGTTTGCACAGTCTCACAGTGCTCAGATTCCAGCGCTTGCTAAAGTACAATACAAACGTGAACAAAAACCAATTCTAGCTAGAACTCAAACTACTCACAGTTCAAATCCTGAAAAGGTCTGGGATTAGGACCTCAAGGCTGAGGCCCTGGAAGTTGGGAGTTAGGCTAAAGGGCAAAGTCCAGTCTCCACAATTTCATTTGAAACCAGTGGTAAACACAGTCTAATTAAAGCTTGGGGGTGGGAGGAGGGATGAGTTGTTGGAAGATGGAGGATTTTTTTAAGGCAATGAAAATATGCTACAATGATGGATATATATTATTATATGTTTGGTCCAACCCCACAGATAGTACGACATCAAGATGAACCATAATGTAAACTATGGACTTTGGGTAATTATGATGTGTCAAAGGAGATTCATCAGTTGTAACAGATATACCACTCTGGGGGGACATGTAAATAACAGGGGAGGCCATGAATGTGTTGGGGTAGGGGGTACATGTGAAATCTCAGTACCTTCCTTTCAATTTTGCTATTAACATAAAACTGTTCTAAAAAGAAATTAGTCTTTAAAAAAAAAGTCAGTCCAGATCTTGGTGGAATCTGATCAATCAGTCCCTCATCTTAACCGCCTGATGAATGGTATTGTACTCTCTCAAAGCTAGAGACAGAGATATAACAATTTAATACCCATTATTCTTTTAGACATCCCACATGCCAGGCTGCCGTGTGAAAAGATATGGAGAAGTAGGAAAATATGGCCCATAATCAAGAGCAAAATTAATCAATAGAAGCAAAATCACGGATGATTCAGGTGGCATAATTAGTCATTATAAAAGTGTTAAATAATTTATAGTATAAGATGGAAAGAATGGTTCAAGATATGAATGATGCTAGAAGAGTTATCAAATAGATAATGGAGATTCAAATGGATATTTTTGAATTGAAAAGTACAGTATAAGAAATAAAAGTGTTAGATTGTTTTTAACAGCAGATAGAATAAAAGCAGAAGAAAAATAGGTGAACGTAAAGATATGTCATAGTAATTATCCACACAAAAGCACACAAGGAATATAAGATAGAGGGAAAAAAACTAAACAAGGTATCAGAATCCAATGAGAAATAGTAAATTAGTATAAATATGTCTAACATGAGTCCTAGAGTAAGATGATATAAAGAATTTGGGAGAAAATATTTAAAGAGATAATAGCCCAAAACTTAAAATTTGATGAAAAAATTAAACTTAGAAACCCAAAGAGCACAGAAAACACTAAGGAAAATAAGAAAAAAAGAAGTTCATGCCTTGGCACAGCATAGTGAATGATTTATATTATGGTTGCTAGAGCTATTATTATATAATATAGTTACATATTTTTATAAATATATGTATTTTATATATTAATGTATAAAAATAATATGGCTTAAAAGCTAATAGAGAAAATAAAATTAAAAACCGAAAGTATCAAAGGAGGCTGTAATGTTGGATACATGACAAAATGCATTTGTCAAAACCCATAGAATTTTGCAACATAAAAGCATATGCAAGTTTAAGGAAACATCATTTGGAAAGTTGAGGATTCCCGGGATAGAATGTAGAATGTAACAACACAAAAAAAATCCTAATTATATTACAAATGTCTGAAACAACCTTACTGAAGTGGGTAAGGGGAAGAGGTGCTGACCTTATAACTTTGGAAATGAATGAAATCTCTAAGATTAAATCTGTAAGTTAAAAGGAAATGCACATTTGCATTATACTCTAGCTGATAAAGTTATTTCCCACGGGTACATATTAAGAATTCTGATACTGTTACATATGAATATTAGAATTAAACAATTAAGTGAGCATAAACAAATGTTGGGAGCCACTTTTCTCACTGTTGGAGTAGGAGCTTACAAATAAGCAAGATACTAGAACATTCCATATGTAATGGATGAGAAATAGAGACATAAGTGAAAACTCATGTTTAACTTACCATAGATGTATATTGTTCCATGTATAAAAATGAATGTAGATGTATATATGTGTTAGTATACACACCCTTTACAGAGCCTAGTGGTATCAAAACTCAATAGAAACAAGTTTATCTAGTATCCAGATCTTGGAATCTAATACCATTCTTTAAAAAAGAATTCCTTGGAGAAATAGCCAAAACTAACCTTGCATCAGGGACTATACCAAAGGAGCCTGGAGTATTTTGCAATGTCAGTAATTGATACACACACACACACACACACACACACACACACACACACGTATGCATATGTATATGTATATGCATATGTATATACACACATTAAGTATTCAGAAGATTTGAATTTGAAATTTTGAAGTATTTATAAAACACTACACCCAATTTGGGCTACACATTCTTTTCAGATACACATGAAACATTCACCAAGATAAAGTAAATGCTTGTTTATAAAGCAAATCTCATTAATTTTGAAACCCATATGATAATCTCAATATACACAGAAAAATGATTTGAAAAAATTTAACATGAGCTCAGGATAAAAAGAAACTCTCAATAAACTAAGAATAGAAGGGAATTTACTTAATCTCATAAAAGGTATCTCTGAAGTGCCTATAGCTCCTATCATAGTTAATGAAGGAATACTGAATAATCTCATCCAAAGATTAGGAATATACAAAATATCCATATTCATACTCTGTACTCTATACAATACTGGAGGTTCTACATAGTTCAATAAAGAAATTAACTAAATAGAAAAACAAATGACATGTAAGAAGTAAGACTGTTATAATTCACAGATAACATGAGTAGGTATATAGAAAATGTGAAGGATTTATAAAAACCTATTAGAACTTATAAACGAATTTATCAGGTTTGAAGTATATAAGAATGATATAAAAATCAATTGTTTTTATACACTGACAACAGACAAATGAAAACTGAAATATAAAATACTATTTAAAATAGTATCAAAAACATAATATACTTAGCCAAAAATTTATTTTAAGGCAACTAAAATCTCTACAATGAAAACTACAAACATTGCTGAGATAAATTTTAAAAGATATCAATAAGTGAACAGATATATCAACTTCATAGTTTAGAAAACTTAATGTTGTCAAGATGAAAATTCTCTGCAAATTGAGCTATAAATTCATGCAATTCCTGTCAAGCCTTTTTTGGGGGGGTAGAAATTGATTAGACAATTCTAACAATGACATGGATACACAAGGAATTCAAAATAGCCACCAAAAATATAGAAAAAAGAATACAGTCAAGAGACTTGTATTACCAGATTTTATGACTTAAAGTTGCATTAAATTTAGAAAAGGTGGCATTGGTATAAATATAAAAATGAATGAAAACAATGTGGTATTGGACTTTCATTTGCAGCAAAGATACAGTAATAGAGACCAGATTTACTTTCCTACCTAAAACAATGAAAACTGGGGAAACCTATGAAACACTCATTTTAAATTCATGGGACATCAGGTAGTGAACTCGAAGAGACAGGAAAAACTGAATTAAGCCTCACTGTTGCCCCAGTTGACTTCTTGGAGAAAGCTTCCAGACTACAGCACAGTTAGGATGAAATCAGTGGAGCCTGGGAGTCTCCCTGAGTCGAAGAGACTAAGACTGGAGACCGAGAGGGATTAGCTAGAATTTTCAGGACACTGTTAAGGGAGAGAAAATGCTTGCACATGCAGACGGTTCCAGAGACCTGCAGAGGGTCGCCCCTCAGTCATCAGCTAAGTACTGATTACCAAATGCATATGAGGCCAGGAAAAGAAAAGCCCTAAACACTAGTGGGAAAAATACCTGAAGTTCACACAGAGGAGAGACTACAGTCATTCATCGCATAATGATGTTTCCATCAAGGACAGACCGCACGTACAAACATGGTCTCATCAGATTATAATGGAGCTGACAAATTCCTATTGGACGTAGTGACGGAAACTAGTGATAACGTAGCTGTCCTAAGGTAAGGTCCTAGAGCAACTCACAGTCACGTGATTGTGGTGATGATGCTGTAAACAAACCTATTGCGCTGCCAGTTGTACCAAAGTATAGCACGTACAATTCTGTACAGAACACTTGATAATGATAATAAATGACTACAGTACTGGTTTATGTATTTACTACACTATACTTTTTTATTATTATTTTAGACCATACTCTTTCCGCTCATTGAAAAAAAAAAAATGTTTGTTGTAAAACAGTATGCTATGTTACCCTGGCAGCAGCTTTATACAACTCCTGTTTACATCTGTTGATTGCATCATTTTCTCTTGTGCTTGATTTAGTCTCATTTTGTTTAGTACAGTAACATGTTGTACAGGCTTGTAGCCTAGTAGCAATAGGCAGGACCATACAGCCTAGGTGTGTAGTAAGCTATACCATCTAGGTTTGTGTAAGCGTACTCTGTGATATTCGCCAATGAAGCAATCGCCAAGGACAAATATCTCAGAATGCTGTTAAGCAGTACATGACTGTAGTTCCAGTTCCCACTAGCCAGACTGGAAAACCTCATAATTCATGGGACATTGGGTAAAGTACACAGAATACTAATGGGATCTCAGTAGTGGGACAAAATTAGCCCTAGAGTAAATGTTGCTTAAAATCAAACCTGAAAGGATCAAACTGTTTTCAAATTACTTAAATACATCCCAGGGAGGGGAGAAAAAGGCCAAGAATGTTAAAACAATATAAAAATAACCAGCATCCAAAAAAGGTAAACTTCTGTTATCTGCTATTTAATAAAAAATTAACAGACATACAAAGAAGCAGGAAAATACAACACATGATGAAAAGAAAGATTAGTCCTTCCAAGCTGACCACTAAATACTACAAATTATTGACTCAGTAAACAAGGACATTAAAATAGTTATTATATATAAGATATATATTCCATATATATAAGAAGCCAGAAAAAAATTGAACATGGTTAAGTGGAAACAAGATCTAGATCTACAAACAAAATCTAGAAACAAAAACTACTATGTTTAAGATTTCTTTAAAAACTACACTGAATGGGTTTGACAAGAGATGAGACTTTATAGAAGATACGATGAGTGAATTTAAGGCATTTGGACAGTAATAGAAACTGTCCAAAATGAAATGCAAAAAGAAAAATATTGAAAAAAAAGGAACAAAAGGGTCAGTAAGCTACAGGGCAATTTGAAACAGCCTAAAATACATTAATTAAAGTCCCTGGAATAAAGTAGTGAGAGGCAAAAAAAAAAAAGGTTAAAATTATCTAAATTTAATGAAAAATATGAACCCTCAGATCTGTGAAGCCCAGTGGAATATAACATAATAAACATAAAGTAAACTACATCAAATTATATCAAATTTATTACCTTTAAAGCAGTGATAAAGAGAGAACTTTAAATTCAGCCAGTACAAAAAGATACAGAGAAAAACGAAGAATGACAAGACATCTTAACTAGAAAAATATTCAAGCCAGATAATGGAGCAAAAAATTTTAAATACTGAAATAAAAATAATTTTTAATCTGGAAATCTATGCCTAGCAAAAATATCTCTCAACAATAAAGGCAAAGTAAAAATTTTCTCAGACATACAAAAGCTGAATTTACAACCAACAAACCTACACTATATGAGACATGAAAGAAAATCCTTTATAAAGAATATTATGTCAGATTAAAATATGGATTTATACAAAGAACTAAAGAGACTCAGAAATGATAACCATGTGATTGCAAAAATGATTTTTTTGTGATTTAAATATCTTTTAAAGATATTAGCAGTTTAAAGCAAAGTGAATATCAATGTAAAGATATATACTAAAAACACTAGAGCAAATACTCAAGAAACAAAAATTTATAGATATTAAAGCCATGAATAAGATAAAATTAAATCACACGAATATATAATTAATGCCAAAGAAGGCAGGAAAAAAGGAGCATAAAGAACACATACAACAAAAGAAAAATAAATGGAAATATGATAAATTTATACTCAAACACTATTAAAAAGTGAAGTACTTCAGATCAAATATAAAAGCAAGACCCAACTATATGCTACATATTATTCACAAGAAACCTACTTTAACATAAAGACATGAACAGTTTAAGAGTAAAATCTTATGTCAACAAATTAGACAATTTAAACAAGATGGAAAATTCCTAGAAAGATATAAAAATGATCTGAAAAGAAATAATCTGAATAGACCTATGGCAAGCAAATACATTAATTTAATAATTTCAAAACTTTCAACAAAGAAAAGCCCAGGCTCAGATGGCTTTCTTGGTGAATTTTCTGAAATATTTAAAGAAGAATTGACTCAAATGCATCACTAACTCTTCCTCCGAAATGAAAAAGGATCATTTCCCAATTTTTTGGCAGTATGCACTGATACCAAAACCAAACAATAGCATCATACGAAAAGAAAAATACAACCAGTTTCCTTAGACGAAATACTAGCAAGCCAAATATGGCAACATATAAAAAAACACTGTGTACCATTAGCAAATGGGGTGTAACCCAGTAATAAAAGTTGCAAATAACAGACAAATTAGCACGCATCCAGGTTCCCAGACTCCCCAGCATCCTGTTGCATAAGTGCGTTCAGGAGTATTATAAGAACAGTCCTGCTTCTGCTACTAAGTTCAAGAGAAGTAAATGTCCTTATCATCTGCTTTCTCTTTACAATCAGGAACAAGATAAGGATATATACTTTTGCCACTTCTATTCAACATTGTACGGGAGATTCTAGCCAAAAACATTAAACAAAAATTAAAATTAAAACACATCATATTGGAAAGGAAAAAGTAAAACTCTCTCCGTGCAGGTGACAAATCCTTATATATAGAAATCTTAAGGAATCCACACACACACAAAAAAAGCCATTAAAATAAATGAGTATAGCCAGGCTGCTGAATACAAGATCGATGTACAAAAATCCACTGTGTTCCTATACATTAGCAATGAACAATGCAAAAATGCAAGTATAAGAACAATTCTACTTGTAATATAATCAATAATAGTAAAATACGAATAAATTTAACAAAAGAGCTCAAGACTTGTACCTTGAAAACTAGAAAATATGAAAAGAAATTGAAGAAGACCCAAACAAATGGAAAGACAGCCTGTAATAATCAGGGATCAGAAGACTTAATATTGTTAAGACGGCAAACTCCTAAAACTGATTTAGGAATTCAGTGCAATCCTTGTCAAAATCCCATCTGGCTCCTTCGCAGAAAATGACAAGCTGATCCTAGAATTCATAACAAAATGCAAGGGGCCCAGAATAACCAGACAATGTTGGGAGGAAAGAACAAAGTTGGAGGACTCACTCTTCCTGATTTCAAAGTTACTACAAGGATAGAGTAATCGAGACATTGTGGTGTTTGCCTGAGGAGAGGCATATCGATAAATGGTACTAAATTTAAAGTCTAGAAATAAACCTTTAAGTTTATGGTCAATTCATTTCCCACGATGGTGATGAAATAGTCAATGGAGAAAGAATAGTCCTTTTAAAGAGGTGCCCTAGAAAAAGGCAACAGAAGAATGCAGCACTGCAAACCTATAGCCAGAAAGAAAGGAAGCCAGAGGGATGAAGAATTCAACTTACATCTCACCCTCTGGTACCAATAGTACATCATGATACCTCTAACCTAACCAGAACAATCACCCAGAAGTCAAGCATCACAGCTGGTGCATCTCATGAACAGCTACCTCTGGACATTCAGAATGAGAAGGAGGGAACAGGGTAAATCAAGAGAAACAGATAGAAAAAATTGAGAGATTAGATTATATTAGGCCACCCTGATAAACCAGGATATTTTTCCCCACCTCAAAATCCTTAACCTTAGTTACATTCGTAAAGTCCTTTTTGCCATGTATTGTAACATATTCATAGATTCTGGCGATTAAGGTATAGACATATTTGCAGGGCCATTATTTCCCTACCATTATCTGTCAAATCATTTTTTCGAAATTATCTAAGTTAAATAATGTGCCATGTGCAAAATAATTTGTACATAAATGTTCATGGCAGCTTTATTCATGATAGCCAAAAGTGAAAATAACCCAAATGTCCATCGACCAATAAATTAATCAATAAAATGTGATATATTCATATAATGCAATATCATTAGGCAATAAGAAAAAGCAAATTACTAATATATGCTACGGTGTGGTTGAACCTGGAAAACATGCTAAACAAAAGAAACCAGTCACAAAAGACTGCACGTCATATGATCACGCGTCTATTCTATGAAATATACAGAATGGGTAAATCTATGGAGACAGACAGTAAATTACTGGTTGCCTAGGACTGTGGGGTGGGGAGTCTTGGGAAAGTGGAGAGTGACTGCTAATGTATAGAGAGTTTCTTTTTGGGGTGACAGCTTTCTTGCTGTCAGGCAGATTTCCTTTTCAATAGCAAGTAGACTGGATTTATGTGGGTAACAATTGATATGTGTTTCAATATATTGGGTCTGAGATGTCGCTGAGACATCCAATTCATGATGTAAATGTGAGCTTCACATACGTGCTGGAGCTCTGAGGAGACATTCAATTTGGACATTCTGCTGGACTTTGTCTGTTTGTGCCTAGGTCTACCCTATATCACTCTCTTCTCTCTGTATGTCCCAACAAGGTTATCCTTTATGAGAGTCATCAACTGTGTGATCTCTGGTCTGGGTGGGGTTATCCTGAATGAGTTTGTCCAGTGGGAGGTACCAGAAGATCCGAAGATGAAAGGAGAGTAAAGTTCCTATCTAAGGTGGTACAGGCTGCTTTACTATTTCTTTTTGGGTTTGGGTTTCTCTTGTCCTTATAGACACTTCTGTATACAGTCCTTTATTAAACTTTCTTTCATTGGTCCATTCGAATGTACCATCTGTTCCCTATCAGGATCTTAAGTGATTCGGTAATTAGCACAAGAAGTGGCCCCAGGAAACACCCTTAAAATAGGTTTCTGGGACTGGAAGGTTAGCATATTTGAGAAGCTCACAGATAGCGTTTGTTTCAGGAAATGGAACACTGATAATCTCTGGCATGCTATACATTGTGATTAGTCAAATAATCACTGCTGGTGGCATAAGATGAAATACAGACACAACGAACACATCGGGAGATCAAGTGGCTGTGGCACTTAGTCTCTATGGCAACAATGGTTAATCCAAAGGCTGTAGCAAGAGAAAAGAAAAAATTAAAGGTCCGTTTCAGAACATGAATGAAAAATCAGAAAGTTTCTACGGAAACTTAACAGGGTCCCTTATCTCCAGTAGCCAAGGAAAAGATAAGAACGAAATCTAAGGACTGAATGTAAGTCTAAGGACTGAATTTAATTGTACAGTTGTAAGCCAACTGTACAATGAAAAGAAAAACAGCTAAAATAAATGCACTTGTGGAAAAAGAATAGGACCCTAAGATATTTGGGCAGAAGACAAGCGAAAGGGTAAGAATTCCTAATTTCCAAATTCCAGGTATACCCACATGAGATATGAAAGGTAGTAAATTGAGATTAAGTAGTCAAGAAATGGTGCTCATACCAAAAAGCCAGTATGGGCACTGGGTTTTCTGCAGCAGGAGAAAGAGACTCAAGGGGAACATCTCATGAACAGCTTTGAACTGTCTGTCTCTTTCTAACATGCAGCCTGAGTTGAAAACCAATGATGATAAAGGAAGAATCTGAAATTTTAGAGATGTAGGAATATCAGAATAGATTTATTATGATGTGTAATCTGCTAAACTCCCTTCTATCGATCACCCTGAAAAGGCCTATAGGACACTCTCCCTACAAAAACATCTTTGAAAATCACTGTGGTGAATGTGTCCTGTAGGCCAACTATGACCGGTGCTGGGAGATGCTTCAGTAGAAATGTCTTCATATTTCAGTGGGAATAATGGTATGCCAGTCCAGTCAAGCCCAGATCAAGGGTCATAACCATCAGAAATGAGGTGCTTAAAATCACATTAATAAAGCAAGGGTTGAATTGGCAATAATGTTCTGATCTGCATTAACCTGTGTCAGTAACTTACTTATCATTAAGTTCCTCAGAATAAAATAGATGGGCAGCCTACTGAGGTATGGCTTAATATATAAAAGCAGAAAATTTCTAAGTCTAGTGTTAAAAATCTATCTTATGTTATCATAATGGGGATTAATAGCCTTTTATTGAGTTCTAAGACCTAAGTCAATACATAGGCCTGGAGGCCCGCCACTGAAGGCGTCGTTGATTCCCTTTGAGATAGGATCTGCAACACAGCCCTTAATGAATACTTAGTGTATTCCCCAATCCTTCTCTATGGGACCTAGAGCCACATACCAGGATAGCTGTGCACTGGCAAAAGGGAAATACTCTGAACTTCTTGGGGATTATTAAGCAAAGGCCCTGAACTCCTGCTAATCACTAGAGTCTACACGCAGCCTGGTCCACTAAGACTGGGCATTTATTGAGGTCAGGTCAGAGATGGAATTTTCTCTCAGTTCATCTCAGTGTGAGTCTAACGGGACCATTGGCTTATCCTATGGGTCATTTGTGGGTTATTATGTTAGTATAAAGCAAGTGGAAGGTTCTTAAACTACATACACTGCCAAGGGAACAAATCAAAAGCCATGCTCCGTTGTCCCTTGAGGTCCACTATCAGCCCTCCTCCTCCCTGATTTATGTTCTGGGCTGCATTGACAAACTCCATTAAACTCTAGCTGTTGGGATTCAGTCAAAGGTAAGCACCAGCCAAAGATCAGAAGGCAGAAGGAGAGTGCTGTTGGGGTATTTATTCCTCCAGTTCCCTCTCTTCCAGACCACAGATTGACATTAGTTGAGGAAAATAAAGAACAGAAAGTATGAAAAGCATTCAGAAATAGGCTAATATAATGAAAGGGTTTTTCCTTCTTTTCTCTTTATACGAGATAGTCATTTTAAAATCAACAAATTATATCATTTAGTATCCCAGAGAAAACAGATGTACCCTTCCAAAGGTTTTAGCTGAAGTTTAATGAAAGGATTACTTACAGAGGTGTGGGCAGAAATGACAAAACCAATAAGGTATGGGGCAGTGTCCAGACACCAGCAACAGTGGGGCGCCATTGCTATCCCCAGGGCCAAAGGAAAGGGAGCTATATAATTAGCACCCAGTGAGAGCTGGTTCCATGGAAGAGGGGCCAAGCCACTGGGAGACATCTCTGTAGGCACAGAAACTGACAGAGCCAGGATGCAGAAGGAAAAGGGTGCGAGGAGGAGAATGGAGGCTGACTATCTTAACCTCTCTCTGTCACCTTTCCAAGTCATGCGGTACCACTTTGGCCAAATACAACTAAAAGCCAAAGGACTGAAGAATCAAATGATACAATCTATAGAAGTCAGAATTCCAGGGCAGAGACCAGCAGAGAAGAGAGAGCTGGTGAGTATGTGATTGGGATGGAGGAATAGGATGTGTGAGCAGGAGAGCAAACAGACAAAAATCAGCTCACCAAGGAATCGTTTTCAACTGTTTTTGTTAATGAGCAAAATTGAAAACAAAAGACTGAATGAAAGTATATTTAAAAAAAACTAACATTTTTTCAAAAAATGCTTTGAGTCAAAAATCATCATAAAAGCAAGAATATAAAAAACATTCTTGGATTTAACATATTTATAACAGTTGCGAGAAGCTGGATTAAATGGTACAGCTTTGATTCTTGTTTCCTCTTGATCCTGTATTAAATGTTATCTTTTAAGGTTCGGAATAATGAATACTACTGTGGATTCCCTTGTATCTCTGCAATAATGCCTTTGAAAAAGGTAATTACTATAAATAGCCTCATTTCTGCTAAAAATTATAATATGAATTTTTTATGTAAGAACAATAAATCAACCCAAACAGCTGCTTCACTATTATTCATCATAACAAAGTTATGATGTAGCCAATTGGAAAAAAATACAATTTTCCTAAAGTGCTTCTTTGAATTATTCAAAGTTTCTGTTGCAGCTAATTAATTTAGTGCACATTACCAAAATGAATCTTTGAAAATAAACAAAATACTGGCCAAAATAGAAGTACAGATGCTAGTAGGATTCCATTTTTTGATATTGTGCATTATACATCTGCCTCAAATAAGTAGAAGTTAATGTAGTAAACTGATATTCTTTAATGGATTCTACATATAGCCAAATATATATCAGCAATGATGATTTAATATGCATTCCATATAATACTCAACTTGGATAACTATGTGATCCTTTTGGAGATGGGTGTTTGTCCCTATCAAAAAATGAAGTGAGAATGGGTCTTCATTAAACACACTAGCATTTCAAATGCTGCTTTATTTCATTTAGTTTTTACTTACAAGAGGAAGCCTGCTTCTCATATTAGGCTATTTACATCTCTGACATCTAACATTAGATTTCCTCTTGGTAAGATCATCACAAAAGAAATTATGAGCAGTGATAAAGAAATCCATGTCAGAATGGAAGATAAATGTATTTTTACAATCACAACCACTAAATTTGCAAAATTGCCATTCCTGGGGCTCTAGCCACATACTCCTTCCTTGAAACTTCTTTCTTTATTGAAGGTAACATTTAACTCAGATCCAACTGGTTTTATGAAAATGGAGACACTGAAGACTGAGAATTCTAACCACGACTCTATCACTAATGTGTTATGTAACCTTGGGTAATCTCTCAAACCTCACCTCTTTCACCTAAAGGATGTTCTCAATTCAGTAGTAACTTACTTCACAGTCTTGTTCAAAGGAATAACGAGCATGTCTGCCAGGTATATGGAAAACATTAAGTACTAGATACACATTTAATTGTGAGATGGAACATTTATGACATTAAAGGATCTGCTGCAAAAAAAAGAAAACAAAATAAATCATGTACTGGGAAGCAGAAGCAGAGCAATTAGAAATTGTTCTCTTAGGTTAATTAGAAATTTGTGCATAGGATTTAAAAAAAAACTTTCTGATGGGAATTGTCTTAGTGTATTCAGGCATCTATAACAAAAACAGTATAGGCCAGTGGCTTAAAAAAAATTACTTCTCACAGTTCTGGAGGCTGTGAAGTCCAAGATCAAAATGCCAGCAGATTTGGTGTCTGGTGAGAGCCCACTTCATGATTTATAGACAACCATCTTCTCACTGTGTCCTCACAAGGTCTAGGGGGAACGAAAGCGCTCTTGGAGGTCCTCTTTATGAGAATTCTAACCTCATTTATCAGGTTTTCACCTGCATGACCTAATTATCTCCCAAAGGCCCCATCTCCAAATATAGTCCCTTGGGGGATTAGGCTTTAGCTTTTCAATTTTGGGGAGAAACAAATGTTTGAGCCATAGCTGTACCTGTTGTAAAAATAAATCAACTAAGCTAGGGTTACGATAGTCTTTTTCGGGACAATGGACTCTATGCCCCAACAAGATTTATGCTGAGGCAGAATTTTACTAATATTGTGTGAAATTCAAGAACATCTGTCTGTGCTAATTCAAGTAAATGTGTTGTAGACCAAGAAAACCTTTAGAATCTTCAGAGACCTGAGGAAGAATGACATGTGATGTGCAAAACTATTTGCCATAGTTTCTTGTTACTTCTTCTGCATGGAAGGGTGAATGGAACACATATAATAAAGATGAGTTATACTCTATGGAAAGATGACAGTAACATTTCCAAACAAACAAACAAACGACTCCCAGAAAATCAATGAAAACAAATCTAGTTCTCTGAAAAGATCAATAAAATTGATAAGCCTCTAAAAAGGCTAAATAGGAAAAGAATGAGACTACAAATTACTAATATTGGAAATAAAAAAGGGGGCATCATTACATATCCTATGGACATTATAAAGATAGTAAAGGAATACTATAAATAACTCTATACCCACAAATCTGATAAGAGATCAGATGGACCAATTCCTTAAAACATACTATTTCGAAATTCACACTAGAAAAAAAATACAATCTGAATAGGCCTACATTTATAAATTAAATAATTTATTAAAGAAACTTGATCCATATAAATAATCTTTCAAACCAGAAAGCAGCAGGCCCACATGGACATGCTGGTGAATTCGACCAAACATGTAAGAAAGAAATTATACCAATTTTCTAAAGTTTCCTGCAGAGGACAGAAGCATAAGAAATACTTTCTAACTCATTTTCTAAGGCCGGCATTACCCTAACACTAAAACCATACAAAGATTTACAAGAAAAGAAAAATATAGACCAATATTTCTCATGAACATAGATGCAAAAACCTCAACAAAATATCGATATTTTTAATCCAGTAATATGTAAAAAAGAATTATACACCACAATCAAGTGGGATTTATCCCAGGTATGCAACTCTGGTTCAACATTTGAAAACCAATTAACATAAACTATCACTTCAATGAAAACCAATTAAACTATCACTTCACATGAACGTATCAATAGATAAAGGAAAAACATTTGATAAAATTCAACACCTATCCGTGATAAAAACTCTCAGTGAGTTAGTAATAGAGGGGAACTTTAAGGTGATCAACATCGTCTAACCCCACCCCACCCCCCCAAAAAAACAACTAACATCACACTTAATGGTGACAAACTTGAAGCTTTTTCACTAAGATCAGGTATAAGGAAAGAATATTCTTCTCATACTTCTTTTCAACATTGTACTGGAAGGTCTAGCTCATGCAATAAGACAGGGGAAAAAGGGTATATAACTTAGGACAGAAGAAATAAAACTGGTTCATTTGCAAAGGACATGATCGTCTATGTAGGAAATCCAAAAGATCTGATTTAAAAAAAAAACTAATAGCCAATTTAGCAAGGTTGCAGGATACAAGGTAAATATACAAAAGTCAATTGCTTTCCTATATCCCAGCAATAAACAAGTAGAATCTGAAATTCAAAACAATACCATTTATATTAATACCACCCAAAATAAAATAGTTGAGTATAAATCTAATAAAATAGGTTCAATATCTATATAAGGAAAACTACAAAACTGTGATGAATGAAATCAAATCACAGAACTAACACCCTAGATCAAAGATCTAGATGTAAAATGCAAAACTCCTAGAAAACAACAGATTACCTTGGGTATGGCAGTCAGATTTTAGACACAACACCAAAGCCATGATCCATAAAAGAAATAATTGGGACACTTGAATAAAATTAAAAACAAAACAAAATTCTGCTCTGCGAAAAGTAATGTGAACAGAATGAGAAGGTGAGCCAAAGACTGAGAGAAAATATTTGAAAAGACATATCTGCTAAAGGACTCTTATTCGAAATATACAAAGAACTCTTCAAACTTACCAATAAGAAAACAAACAACACAATTTAAAAATGGGCCAAAGATCTTAACAAATACTTCATCAAAGAAGACAATACAGATGGCAAGTAAGTTTATGGAAAGATCGTCCACAGTATATGAGGAAATGCAAATTAAAAAGGCAATGAGATACCATTGCAAACTTACTGAAGTGGCCGAAACCCAAAACACTGACCACATCAAGTGCTGACGAGGCTGTGAACCAATAGGAAGGTTCATAAATGCATCATGAGAATGCAAATGGTACAGCCACTTTGGAAGACAGTTTGGCAGTTTCTCAGAAAACTAAACATACTCTTACCCTTTGGTCCCACAATCAACGCCCCTTGGTATTTATCGAAAGCAGCTGAAAAATTTTGTCCACAGAGAAACCTTTACATGGATGTTCAAAACTTTAATCATAATTGCCAAACCTTGGAAGCAACCAAAATGTCTTTCAGTAGATGAATAAATGGGAACATCCAGACAATGGAATATTATTCATCACTAAAAAGAAAAGAGCTATCAGTCTTGAAAGGACCTGGAGGAAACTTAAACGCATACTTCTAAGTGAAAGAAGCCAATCTGAAAAAGCCTCCTATTGTGTGATTCCAACTATATCCCATTCTGAGTAAGGCAAAACTAGAGATCAGGGAAGGATCAGTGGTTGTCGGTGGTTTGAGCAAATATTTTAATAAGAGAATATTCAGATTCTGCAAAATTGATGAATGGTTTGTGGGTGTGTGTTTTGTTTTTATTATTTAATTCCCATAGATAGTTGCTGGCTCAGGGGACAGAAGAGTTCTTTTTGTTTGTTTGTTTTCATTCTTGTTATAATATACTTAAGACAATATTAATTCCATTCAGGGCCAGTATCTCACTAAGTATATAATTTCACGTGAATAGATGGACTGGGAAAGTAGAAACACTTAACCAAATATCTTTGAATGTTGATAAAAAAAAAAAATGAAACTAATATGATCCTCTCTTGGATTTTATGAACACTCCTTGCTAAATTTCTCAATAGATGCAGAGTAAAAACCATGATACAAAGCAAAACTAGGAAAACCAAGCAAAGAACAATTAAGGAATACTTAAGATCGAAGTACAGGGGAGGGAAATTTGGACGATCAAAGAAATGTAGGGGAGGAGATGTTGGAGAATTATAGTGACTAGAGTGACATTTCATGAGATTATCATAAAAGGAGTTGAAACTGATAGTATATTAGTTAATTACCACTGGGTTGCATATCATCTTAAAACTTGGTGGTTTAAAACAAGTATTTATTATCCTTCAAATTTTTGTGGGTTCACTGGGAAGTTCTCCTTTATACAGTATTGTTAGGGGTCACTCACTGAATCTAGACGCTCATCTGGGGCCTTAGGCCCTCTCTGATGTGGGCTCTCTCCTTCATGTGCTGTTTTATCCTGAAATACCTCTTCTGTGTCTTCTCCCTCCAGCAGAGTAGCTTAGAAATCTTTAAGCATGGTGCCTGGGTTCTAAGGTAGAATTTCAATTACACTAACGTGTAAGTGTGAATCAAGCCTTGGTTGCATCACACTTGCTAATGCCCTGTTGGCCTAGTTGCAGTGGGGGAGGGGGCTGGCTATGCAAGGATCTGAATGCTGGCAGGCACAGTACCCTGGGTGCACTACGGGAATAGTCTACCACATCCACTGAGGTCAAAATAGTCTACTGAGTACCACGATGGGTACCACAAATATCTTTCAGGTATTTCCATGCTTCAGCAGGTTTTTTTTTTTAATATATATAATTTATTATTTTTAAGATTAATTTTTAGAGTAGTTTAAGATTCATAGCGAAATTAAGCAGAAGATATAGAGATTCCTCCTATTCTCCCTACTGACACATGCACAGCCTCCCCCATTATCAATATAGCCCACCAAAGTGGTACATTTGTTGCAATTAATGAAGCTACATTGACACATCACAATCACCTAAAGTCTATAGTTCACATTACGGTGCACTCTTGGAGTTGTACAGTCTGTGGATTTGGACATTGAATATTGACATGTATCCATCATTATGAGACCATACATGTCTTTTTCACTGCCCTTAAAATCCTCCGTAAATATTGTCCCTTTAAGTATATTGGAAGAAGAATAAAAACTGAAATAATTGTTCCACTCCCATTGAATACGTTCCTGGCTGTTGATCTTCTGTTCTTTCAGGACATCACTTACTGAATCTGCCCATCTTGTCATCACATTAAGATTGGAGCAATGAGCTCCTCCCTGCACACTCAGCCAGCAACTATCTATGAGAATTAGGTAATAAAAACAAAATGCAAATAAAAATAATCCATTAATTGCTGTTTGAAAAATCTAAATATTATCTCATGGAAAGCTTTACTCAAAAATCATTTTTCTTTCTGGACCATTATGCCACTATCATTTCTATATCATTCCACAGCTATGTCATATAAATGGGAATTGAAAACAAATTTCCAAAGTGAAGTAAAGGCAAGGAAAGGGAGGGGGGATTTCTGGGTTTGGATATTTCAACATGACTTAAGATTGAAATGGTAAATAGAAAGTTGTTCATTTGGTAAGTGAGCAAAGGAGCATATAATAAAACAATACTTTTAATAAGCAGATGTCCGACATTAATATAAAGGTTATATCATTATATCCAATTCCATTGTTGCAATGGTCATATGTTTATTGTAATAAACTATCATCAAAGTTTTCACCAGATCCAATTAAATTTTTAAATACAGCTTCTTTCAAGTTGTCAAATATTGAATGTGACTATGAATTTATTTGGCCAGAAAGGGAAGAGGTTGAGATGAGAAACTGGAAGTCAAAAGTGACATATTTTGACACACTTACTATAATCTATTGACTTAATTAAAATGCATGTTTTCCTTATATTCCCATGAAAAGAGAGATCTGGAGTCCAAAAAACATTCTAAACAGACTATACTGCTTTGTAAAGTAAATTTGACAACGTAGAAATGAACATGGAAACTAGATAAACAACAGTGGAGCTTGCTAAAAATTTTGTGTCTGATTAATCTAATTTAACCATGTTGAAGATTGCTAAGCATGAAAGATTTAGGGGGAAAAAAGTTTTAAATTACCTTGATTTAAGAAAGACATTTTATTTTGTCATACAGCATTGTATATCATACAATACACACTAATTAATGAGGAAAATCTGAGTGGGCTATCATACATTCATTAGGCTGATACACAACTGATTGACTAATAATATTCACAAAATTTTCCTCATCATTGACTTGAAGATAGAAAAGATAACTAACAGGATTTCAAAGAAGCTGACATTGAAATCTTAGTTGCACTTTCATCTATAATCTAAAGCATATCTTCAAACAATCTCAGAATTTCCTGTAACTGGATAAATTAGGCTTAATGATGACAATAATAAGATTTAAGAAAGAAATACAGGAAAAAATTACTTCAATGAGAAAACTAGAGGTACAGTTTAGAGAATAAATGGCAATACATCTGAATGAATTCAAGGCCATCTTTTCTTTGAATTTTTATACTTATTGTGTGAAAGACCTATTCTATTATGTTGTATTAATCAAGAAGCTTTTCATGCACTTGTCACTGAAGTCTTCAAGAATATTTTAACTCCATGGTGGCGGTAATAGTTTTTTAAATTATTATCTTATATTTGATATTATACTAATTTCAAGGAGTCAACATAATGTTCTGGTGATTATGGCCAGTGGGCAGTTGTTAAAAAAAAAAAATAGATGGACTTAAGGTACTGATAAGAAAATATAAAATAAATAGCTGATATTACAGGAATATAAAAGCACAATGTGTTTTGCAAAAAAAAAAATGAGAGAGGGACACAGAGAACCAAAGATAAAACTTCTGCTGAGAACTACAATATAGAGAAAGCACATCTAATAAAATGTCTGCGGAAATATAGTTAAGGAGGTACAAAAAGAGAACTAAAGTCCAGAGTTTATGAGTCAAGAGTAGAGACGGTACCATAAAATAATGACCATCATTCTAGCAGAGCGTAAGAGAATAATGAGTAATCATCACCGAAGTTCCTGAAGCAAGGAGCCATAGTTAGAACAAATTTAGTGCAAGGCACATAGAAAAGTTCTGGAAGTAGTTTTGAACTCTTAGCTTCACTGATGAATGTTCTTTAATGAAGAGAAAGTAGAGATTATTATAGGCCGTTAATATTAAAAGCATAATTAATAAAAACTCTTTAAAACTGAACTTTCAGAGAAAATTTTTACAAATCACACCTCAATAAAATTAGGAGATAATGTATGTGTATATGTGTGTATAAAACAATTAAATGGATGTGGTTCCATAGTGCAGCAGTTAGCACGTCGGCTTTACACACAGAAAGTCCTGGGTTCACGCCCCAGTGGAGCCACGGTCCATGGTCTAAGGCCATGCCACCCTGAACAAGCCCGATCCCATCTGACCTCAGAAGCTAAGCCGGGTCGGGCCTGCTTAGTACTTGGATGAGAGACCACCTAGAAAGACTAGGTGCTGTAGGCATAAATAAAAAATAACAGAAAACAATTAAATACATCAAATATATGGAGAATTTAAAATAGTCTCCTAAAAAATAACAAACAAAAACTTTTGTCAATGGAAATAAAACTGTTATTAGATATGATAACATGATCTGATAACAAGTCGCACCAAATCTAAGATGTAACCTTTACAGGATTAGAGGCAAATGCAACACTGAATGCATTTCTTATTAAACGAGATTATTTGGAAGTGAATACACTAAGCATTCAACTTAAGAACTCAGAAAAGAAAAAGAAAGCAAATCTAGAGAAAGAAGCTGAAAGATGAGGTAGAAATTAATAAATTTGAAATGAGAACAATTAAATTAGAATTAATAAATAAATCCAAGAGTTGAATCTTTAAAAAATAATAGTAAAATACACAAATTTCTAGTCTAATCGAGTCAAAAGTAATAACATAATTATTTAGAAATAAAAAACATATACAACCCAAGATCAGGTAAGATTTTAAAAATTATAATACTATGAATAATTCTCTGCTACACATGACAATCTCAATGAAATGGATAATTTTTCTAGAAAAGTTGAAATTGCCAAAATTGACTTAATAAAAGTAGAAAAACTAAATAGACTAATAAGTTTATCATAAATTGAAATATTCATAAAAGAACTATTCTCTGAAAAGGCATGAAGCTCAGATAATTTTAGCAAAAAGATCCTTCCAAACACTGAGAAGAAACTGATCTCTTTGTGCTGTTTAAACTGTTACAAGGCATAGGAGAAATGGCAACTGTCACAATTCATGTTATCAAATTACCTTGCTGTTTAGATCCACTCCCTGACTCAGCCCCAAGCAGTTATGATACGTAATCTGTTGCCTCAAGAATTTTTGAACCATTCTCTCTCCTCTTTTACAAAAACTCCATTGAAGAGATTAAGTTAAGTATTTTCAGGGTGGAGATCAACTTTTACTTAGAGGGAAGAAAAAAAGAAATTCCTCAAGCTGGTGAGAAAAGAGAGATTTATAATTCCCTAAAACCTCAGGGACCTGCACTCTGCCCTTGATGGTCTAAGAAGCAGTAAAACCTCAGAGGAAAACGGCAGCTTGGGACTCCAGGTCTGAATAATTGGTGGCATGGGAGCGACTGAGAAGCCGAGATGACTGATCACAAGGGTTTCTCCAGTGCCTTGGTACTCTGTAAGACCCCAGAAACTAAACGATACCCCCTTAGTAATAGGAAAGAGACCCAAGAATAACTGACACTGAATTTCCTGCCAACTCAGGGGCATATGTGCTTGAAGTTGGAATTAAATTGACTTAAAGGTAATAAAAACTGTGATATTTCTTTTACTAGTCTGTGCATCAAAATTGTACCCACTACATACACACTAAAAAAAATTTAAATACATTTCTGGTTATTTAAATCCAGAACAATAAGAATAATAATAAAATCAACCAAAGTCAATTCTACATATATAAGATTGGTTAAATATTAAAAAATCTATTTATATAATTGATCAAATGAATGACTACATTTAAAAATTATGGTTATAATTCGTTTCTAAAAAGAAATTTGAAAAATTCAGCATTCTTGAGTTTAAAAAATCTTTATTAAAAAAAGTTCCAATGAAATTAAAAAAGGAAAAGCCACTCTTATGCTACAATCCTCTACATAGTTATCTTGTTTTGATATCATAACAATCTTATTTTTCATTTTAGACATAAAAACTTTACCCTAGAAATATTAAATAACTGGCCCAGAGTCATACTGATGAAGTGATAAGGTTAGAATGTAGGTAATCTGTTCCCTTCTACATTTACAGACTTGCTGTGCCATAAATTGCCTGGTCAAAAAGATAATAAATGATAAAGCAAAGAATTAATCTCACATACCTGACTCAGTCTAACACTTCTTTCATTCGAAGTTGCAAGTGTCTGCCTCTCCTGCGAAACTACACAGTCTCAGACTACAACCCTGCCTCCTTACTCATCTTTATTTCCTCTGCTATCAATATCGTGCTTATAGCCTATTACAAACTCCGAGAATATGTTCTGCATGCATCAGTGAGCATTCTGAGTTGAACCTGTGGACAGGAGTGACATTGAAAATGTCATGGTAGAGGCACCAGCTAATCAGAACAGGCATCAGCCAGAAACCACCACCACAATCTTATCAGTATATTCTGATAATTATCAGCCCTGGCCAACAGAGGTGAGCTCAATCCTAATTTCTCCCATTCACATGAAAGTGCCTTTGGAATCCCAGCTGTCATTTTGTTCAACTTAGCCCCGCGTGGTGGGCACCGGACAGAGCTCGATTCCTTCCATAGAGCCTGCCTCCCCAGAAAGGGTGATTGCTCCCCGCTGGAGTATATGATTCAGATGTTTTCAATAGAATCTGTTTCCTGAGAATTCAGAATTTGTCAGGAGAGGAAGATAGTGAATAAGGGAATTAGTGTCTCTTCGGGTAGTTGGACATGTAAGTGATTCTACTAACTCCCTGGCTATATTTTCCAAAATGTTTTCCGGATGTGCACAGGAAAACGGCATAAAGAGAGAGAGAGGCTTGAAGCTGGCTGAGGGAGGACAGAAATGGAGGGCAGTCTGGATTTCGAACCCTAATTCTGGAGCTCCAGGTCTGTTCCCTACATGTAGCAGGCAGGGTTCGGCCAGGGAGGCAGAAGCAGTAGGATAGTGTGAAAATTAATTAACAGAAACTCGTTTAAAATGGAGTCAGGAGGCTAAAACAGAGTACTGTCACTCACGTGTAACTCCACGCTCAGAGTCACTCCACGCAGAGACTCCGCCTCGCCTCTCAGCATCTCCGACAGGAAGTGACACTGCAGGACTGCCGCCGCAGGTGGAGGAAGGGTCCTGCTCGGCGGGAAAGAGCTCAGCCAATGGGTGACTGCGGTGACTCAGCCAATGAAAAGTCACTATACTTCAAACTTCCAGTTTGCTCTAATAGACTCCTGGTTTACTACACCCCCTACCATACAAGCACTGTTCTTCGGGTGGTTCACCGACAACTGGCAGTTCTTGGTTGTTTCTGAATATTCAGTTTTGCTGGATAAATATCCGGCTATTTGTTAAAGGTGAACAATATACGAGTATATATTAAGGAACTTATTACTGGTTATTTGCTTACCTAGTTATGAAAACTGGCTAAGAAGGCTGCACAGGCTGCCTCCACATTTAATGCTCGAGCCCAACATTCCCAGTGCAGGTCTGGAAGGGATCACCAGCAGACCGGAACCCCAGAAGAACTGGTTGGAAGTCCACAGGGATGGACTGAAGCCTGTGTCCCTTCTCATTGGCGCTGACCTAACTGCTAATGAGTATCTTGCAGAAGCTGGACACTTCTTCAAATTGCTGAACGCGCGCGTGCGCGCGCACACACACAGACGCGCGCACACACACACACACACACACGCCTTCAGAAGTCAGAGAACTTGAAAGAAGATCCACCAGAAATGGAGGTAAGTCAGCAGATCAGCAACAGCATATGTATTCTACAAAATAGCTGCTGCCTTCCTTCCTCTCTCCAGCTCTGGAGAGAATCTCATGAAACATACCATTAAAAACATTCTGGGAAACGTAATCCAGCCTAGCCACATTGACACATTACAAAGCCATTACATTGTGGCGCTAACTCAGATGAGTCTTTGTTGTTTGTAACAACAAATTCCTAAACTATGCAGGAGAGAAATGGAAACTAGAAAATAGAAGATAGTGAAAGAGCAGATATATGGAGGCCCCAGAATCGAATCACAAATGACAATACAAAAATAATAACAAAATGGCTTATATTTAATAGTGTTTTATAGTTTAATTTGCAACAAAAGATATTCAAATAACTCGACAATACTAAGAACTTCCAGAAGGCAGAATTTACTTGGTAGCCAATTTCCTAAATTGTTTTGAAAACAGGACAGATACTCATCTGTTGGGTGATAGAGGGCAGGTTGGTGGTATTTTTTTTATCCTAAACACAAGAATCCAAGTAAGTGACTTTTCAAGATTCTTTCCAACTACATGATTATATTATAAACCACATTCTTTCATTGCACGTATCTCCATGGCTTTAATTAGCTTATTCATATTAAGGATCCTTTTGGTCTAAGTAAACATATCCATAACTTGTTGGCTAGAGCAAATATTTTCCATGAAATGCCACAGGGGGGAAAAAAACTTTCTAGAAGAATACCTGCTTCCAAAATTTGACTTGGAACAGATATGTAATACCTCTGCTGCTTATGAAAAGCATACATGGTCTGACCCTAAAAATAGATTCTTGATTTAGGTAAAATAACTCAAGGTTAAACTTTAAAAATGAATAAAAGCTGAGCATATCAAACTTCTCCCAACTACGCTTGTCATGCGCCAGATTTGAACGTAAGATGGATGTCTCTAATTGATACAGTTTGCCTCTGTTTTCTGAGATATTCTGCCCCCATCTCTCAATTCTCAGTTCACAATCAACCACAGATCACATTAATTGCTGCTAATTATATTTTTAAAATACCATTTTGACAAACACGGATGCGGCCTTGCTCTGGCCTTAATTTGGTCTTCTCAGGAGAATGTACATGTATGTGAATGTTGTAAAGCAAGGAAGGGAACGCAATACAAAGAAACTAATTTGTGGACTTATTGCCACTATGTTAATTACATTATGTCCGTTGGGAAAATACAGATAGAAATAAAATAATTAAAAGCACCAAAAATTGAACAATCACATTTTAGTGTCTATCTTTTCATATATCCATATATTTTTGTTATTTATGTATATAGATATAGAGATATTCATGATATATGCGTATATAGATATATAGGTATTTATATATATGTACAAACGTGTGTGATATATGTGTATATTACATGTGTAATATAATATAATTTAATGAATCACATCGGTCAAGCCACTGTTTTGGAGTATGGAGCACCACAAATCTTTTCGGTGCCAAAGGATTTCGGAAAAGGAAATTGAACACTCCTCTCGCTCTCCTCCAGCTACTCTCTTTCCTTCTCATTTAAGAAGATGGGGTGGATTAGTTATATTCCACAATGTTTTATGGGGGCCTAAGTTCCAGAGTATCATGATTTCACTAGGCATTTTGTGGAACCTGTAAGACTTGCTAGTTTCTCAGAGCTGGAGAAATAAAAACTCTCCCTAGCTCCCACCTGTTCTATTCTTGAGAATTCTCTGCCTTCTGAATGTATGATAAAGTAAGAAAATCCCCTAGTCACCACATGTGTCTGATCTAAGAAGGCCTGAGATGGGTGACTGGGACCATCTTTGCCTATTCATTGGCACAAACTCTTGTGTTCTTTCTGAAAAGAGAAAAGGCTTTCTCTGCAGTTGGTGGTGAAATCGGACACTCAGGTATTGTTAAAGGAAGCAGAAGGGCTATGGCTTGTTTTGGTTCAAGATCAGTTTCACTGAAGAGCAGCAATCATTTCCTGAGCTCTGACTCTGGACAAGTAGATAACTTCCTTATTTCTCATATTAACCATATAAGGTCGCGTTATGACTCAAATAAGCCAATTTGGTAATTCAAAACTTTTTGTGGTAGATAATGTCCACAGTAGCAGTTTGGGATTGTGTGAGTTAGCAACTTTGTCACAATCTCTCAACCAAGTTATAAAGAAAGCAAATCTTAGATCAAAATGTACCACACATTAAGGTCAATAATTAAAGATTATTAGTACAAACAGATACGGAATGGTTTTACAACCCATTTTGTAGGTTTGATGAATGCTGAGTCTGTCCTTTTAGTTGCTCCAACCTCTAACATGAAGGAATAAGTTCTTTAAGACAGATGATAACTAAGGCAAAGTTCCATTAACATTAAAGTCATCATTAATTAAAGAAACCTCCCAAACCAATTAGAGACCATGTGGACACTCACCCCCTAGGGCAAAGCCTCCCTAGATTCTTCTATCTTGTTTTACAAAGATGGAGAGCATTGGTAGTATTTTAAAAATATCTAAGTCAATCCACATATCTTGAAAAATTTTAATTTTACTACGTAAAGCCATTTCTAAGATTCAGCATTCTAATTATCAAGCCACCAATTTTACAAAGAACTTATTTCTGACATTCACTATGCTAATTAACAAAGTATATTCTATTGACTGAGCTACCAACAGAAGAATTCACTTAGCCACTTTTCAATCTGGATTCCTGGTGTGTATCATTTCTGAATATACTACTGATTGCTCCTGTATTAAAATATTCAAAGATAAATTACAGACATAACAAGCAGAAACTGTGATCATCCTTATGTTACAGATAAAGAATTTGAGGTCTTCAGGAGATTACATAACTCAAGATTACAGAGTTAGTAAATAGCAGAGTTAAAATTCAAACCCAACAAGTTAGACCCAGAGCACATGCATTATTTGGTCACAGTTTTACGTTGGAATTAGGGACTAAAGTTTAATACTCAAATAGACTGATCCTTTGCTCCCTACAGTTCTGAGTTATGTTTTCCCTAGGGACCACTCAGGGAGGAGCCACTGGTTAAAGGAAAGACCTTGTAGACATCAAATAGTTCTTGTGAAGCATTTAGATGGACCAAATACAAAAGAATCAAAAACATAAGTATTAAATTTCCCTCTACATCCACTTAAGTTATAAAATTAAGAAACAGTGATTGGCAAAACAGTTTTGGAAATTTTGTAACATTTCTAAAGGCATTCAAGATGTTTGTCAGAACTTAAAACAGGCTGGGTTCTTCCATTCCCAATAAAAATATAATAAATATATACACATGTGGAGTGAAAGTGTATATGTGTATACACACATACACAATCATTTATTTTCTAAATTTTACAATTTTAAGTGGAAAGTTTACACTCAATTTTTCCACTCTGGTGTGAGTCTCCCCTTTTTTGTTTTCAGTACATTGTAGGTTTCTACAAAAATTAAGTTTCAAATTTGCTACTATGAACGCATTGTTCTCTTATCTTTTGTGTGAATTTTTTATCTGTGGTTATATCCTCTCTCATTGCAGTGGTGTCTATTTCTCCTTAAAAGATTTGTGTATTTTATTATTATTTTTAAATCGGTAGTTTTGTTATTCTGTTTTTATATCACTTATCTATTTTTCTAACTTTATCAATCCCATTATTTTACTATTTTTCCTAACTTCTTAAGTTACGTACTTTATCTTTTCTTTATTGTTTACTATAAAAACCACTGAAGTCCATTTCTTTTCTTCTGAGTACAGTTTTAACCACTTCCTTCACATTTAAACATCAGTGATATTATTATCATTTTGCTATAACTTAGTATCTTGACATATATATGTAAACATATATGTATTTAAATGTATATATACATATATATGATATTATATTATCTCTTTGATTTAAAAAAAAAATCCCTTTAAGAAACTCTTGCTTTGTTTCCAAATGTTCTTATATGTGAAAGTGTATGTTTATGCTTTTATTATTAGTCTCAATTTTATTGTATTTTAGGAAGAAAAAACATGGATTATGCAATTTGTAAATTGGTAGATTTGTTGTAAAGATATCTCAAGATCTAAAATGCAATTTTTCTTTGTAAATGTTTAATATATATTTTAATAGTGTGCATTTTCTATTTGCACTATATTAAGTGAAGTTTATGCATTATGAAATTCAGCTTTTCCATTCATACTTTGGTTTGCCTACTTTATCTGTTCCAGATCAAGAGAGAAGCTTCAAAGATTTTATTACAATTATAGTTTTGTCAAATTTTTTGTTATAACTACTTTTATAATCACAGATTATGCTATTCAACATGTAAACATTTGAAGCTACTATAAAGTCAGAGGTTTTACCTTTATTTTATGAATGTAATTCCTCTTTAACTAATTAAATCATTTTAGCCTTAAATTCAGGTTTTTTTGATATAGTAGTATTACTTGCCTTTTATTTGAACTTATTCAATACATACTTACCCACTCCTTTTTGTAAAATACTGTTTCATTATTTTAGTGCATTTGTTACATATAGTAAATACTTGAATGTTATTTTTGACCCCTTCTAGACTCTAGGTTTTTTGCGGGGGAGAAGTTTATAAATTTCAAAGGGAGGACAGAAGAGATGAAAAGTAACAGATTCCTAATCTAAGAATGGACAGTAGGGATTTTTGGATTCCTGGGCTTTTTTGAAACGTGAAGTAATAAATTCTGCACTTTGGCTTAAACAAATCTTAACTATGTTTCTGAACTTGAAGTCAAATTAGTCTCAGCTGCACCCCAAATAATCCTGACTAATGAAGTCTTCTATAATGTTGTAATAGACTTCTAGCTATTTATACCACCTGGCTAAGATTTGACTTATTTTCATTCTATTAGTGGATGTCTATATATTTAAAAATTTGAACCTCAATTTCTCTTGCAATGTAAGGATTCATTTTAGAATGAGTCATTGATTCTGCCTCATTGGATGAGCAATTCGTATGTTGTATTTCCTTTCCTCCACATCCCACAGTTCTCACATTTTGCAGAATCTTCTTGAGTTTTACAACCAGATGATTGGTATTAATTTAATTGCTACATTATGCATTTGACATCTGTATTATATCCATTTTAACAATTGTTTGGAAATCACCTCTCAAGTTTTACTGTTCCTCTGGCCACAGCTCTTACATGTTTTACCCAAATCTGAGATCGTTATATTATTCATTCGTTTCTCAGATGGCCTGAGTATTTTCTAATTTTTTTTTTCAGAAAAGATATTCAGATTATTTATTTTATGAATCCTCAGAAGCATGTGAATATTTTTCTCCCTCTTGTATATCATACTGGTTAGTATCAAATTTGGTTACATCTAAGAGAAAAGCCCAAATGAAAAATGGCTTAAAATATATCAAAATATATTTCTCACATGAAGTCTGAGCATGGGAAGTCCAGGCCTCATCTTTTAGCACCATAGCTTTTGTTGGTGGTCCAGTTTTTATGCTTTTACTCTGAAGCATTCATCATATCCATGATCCAAGATGGTTGCTCAAGTGCCAGTCATCGCATCCACTTTCTAAACAGGAGAATGAAGAGAAAAGAGATTTTAAAAATGATGTTGTGCTTCCCTTTCTAGGAGAATTCCTGGAAGTTTACACACTTTCCGTCTCATCTCATTGGGCCAATAGGAAGAAAATAGTCACATGGACACACACGATTGCAAGGAAGGTAAAGAAATGTGCCTGACTAAAATTGAAGAAAAGAAAATTTGAAGATATAAACACATTCTGATCACATAACAGCAATATATTTGGTGAATATATACAATTTGGAGGTTATAAACATTCTAAAATTTCAATATTGTGTCATTGTCTCTTTGCCTTTTTTTAAGAAGAAGAAATTATCCAGATTTTTTTCTTTTGTAGGTAATGTCTTCCTCTTCTCCACAGTGGATGCTTGTTGAATCTGTTATTAATCTTTGAAAAGATAATGAAAAATACATGTATTTATATATTCTTTTTTTATTCATTATTTAGTCTTCAGTGGTCCCTTTAAATGTTAAGATAATAGTCTTTTTTCTCTCAGAAAACTTTCTTCTATCATTTTCTTGATTTTTATTTCTCTTTCATTTACTCTGGTTTTACTCACTGACGTTTGTATTGTGAATATACTGGCTTTCTTAGAGCTCTATTCTCAGTAACTTATCTTTTCTCCCTTATCTTTTTTATTTACCTCTGCAAGAATTTCTTTAGCTTATTTCCTAAGTCCCTTATTGAGATGGTCACTTATGTTTCCTCATTCGTATGAGGTTTGCTTTAAAAAAATTCAGTAGTGATGTTTTTCCCTAAGAAAAAGTTCCTAAATCTCATATTGTTCCATGCTGCTACTTCTCAAATTTTATTGTGAATAAAACATAGAAGAACTTTTGGGTTTTCTTTCCTGTTTTATGTTTAAGTCAGTTTCACAGGATTATATTTGTACTGATTCTTCTGCACTATCTTCCGTTAGACCACTGAGTCTTTTCATGTTCCTGGTGATTTTTCTCTGTCTGCATATTCTTAAACAAGAGGTCAGTGTTTGCCTAGTAGTATGACTTGCAGTTTATTTTTCAGAGATTGTGTTTAAGTTTTCATCCCCTGTGAAAGAGGAGGAGACTGTTTATAATTTCTGTGGTTTGATTTTGCTAGACTATAGATCCAGATGGTCGTAAGACATAGGAAGGGATATGTTTCTGCTTTTCAGACAGGTCCTGTCCAGCCACTAAAGCAGGTGGCTAATTTCTGGCCCGCTCTAGCCTGTAAGGTGGCCAAGAATTAGTTCTGAAATGCATTTTCAAACGGAAAGGTAAAAGTTACTCTGAAGCTTTGTACTAAGGAATATTCGTTACTATTGCAAGTGATGGTGGTGGTTTGTCCATGTTTGTTGTATGTCAAGATTGGTTTGAGGAAATTTGCTGCAGCCAGTCACTTGAGTGCAGAGACCTCTCACATACAGTATTCACCTCCAGGTTATTGAGCTAGCCATCACCTCCAGTCCTCACTATTCCAAACTTAGGCTTTTATTTTCTGAGTCTTGCAGCGAGAAGACCTGCCCACCTACCTGATAGTCCTTTGCTGTGCTTCCGTCTGCTTGACATTTTCCAATATATTTTTTCGAAGATTCTCAATCTTTGATGGAAATCCTGTGCTTCCAATGCCATGATAAAGATATTCTTATTTTTAGATTCCTTGTGTGATTTCAGTGATATTTGAGGAGTGAGAAGTAAATGCATGAGCACAAATAACCATTTTGATGGTTAAAATCTGAAAATGTGCTTTTTGAGCCAAACTGTTATAGAAAGGCTGATTTTCCAAACCATAAATATGGTTTGAAATGTTTCCATTGCCTGCGGTGTGTGTTCATGTAGGGTAAAATATTTTAATTATTTTAAGAGCAATAAACTAGTTTTATTTTTTAATGTTGGTGAACCTTACACATGCACGAATATTATAAGGCTGAAAATATGCTAACTTTATCTAAAAACCAGGTTGAGTACAATTTAGGTAGGGCTAAATTGATAAACAGGATACGACTTTAATATTTCGGGTTTTGTAGACGTGTTTGGTATTTTGTCCATGGTGTATCTAAATAATCGACTAACTAAGGCACTAAAAATGTCAGTGGTCTTCCAGACTCTAAGACTCATGGGGCAAATTTTCATCTTTGAGTAAATGTTGGTAGTAGCTACTTGACAGATTCAAAACTCTTTTTATCTGGTTACCTTGATTAACCATATCATAATACGTTGTTTTCTTTTTTCTTAAGAGAAAAATACTAAGTCTGTGTTCACAATCTTCTGTAACGGGCCACTGTAATATGTGACATTCTCTTACAGAGGTAAAATTGGCCTGATCAGCCTGCTGTCTTCACTGTAATCTGTGGGAGCTGCTGAAATCTGCCAAATCTGGCCACCAGAATCCCATCTGTCATCATTGGGTGGATTCATCTGGTTCTAGTTAGCAAGAAAGGATAAGATTCTTTAACCTAGAACTTTCAAAAAGTTAAAAATTACTTTTTAAAAAGATTCATCATGAAGAACTTAACCCATATTTTAAAAAGAACTTCATAGATGGTTTGCTAAATTTTTAACCTAAAATAAAAATAAACACAAAATGATGCAATACACAGTTGTTAATTACTATTAGGAATAGTGATGATGATGATGATGAAGATGATGATAGAATTTATTATGGTTCCCTCTCTGATGTGAAAACATATTTTTTCCTTTCAGCATTCATTCATTCTGTGTCCCTTAACACCTCTAGATTTTTTTGTTTGAACATCTCTGACCTGTTCTGCTTGAGCATTCCTGCCTTATTCTTAGTCTGCTTCCTGGTCCCAGATGTAATAAGTTGCCTGACCGAAGTCCAGGCCACAGAACCAATTCCTGGTGATTTTTGTAGGGGTGAGTGTAGATAGAAATTGGTCAAATTACAGAGAAGGGGTTCTGCAGGAACCCAGGAAGAGGGTGACTGTCTTTGCAGTGAATCCCGGATGCCTGGAGCTAGCTGCAGAAATATCTAGACACCATAAGGAGGAAGAGTGAATGAGAATGGAACCAGAAAGAAGGAAGCAGAGTCAAGAGACAGAGGCAGAGAAAACAAGTTTGAGAAACATCAGTTAAGCTTAGAACCAAGTCCTTTCTGAAGCCATTCCTACTCCTGGACTTCTCAGTCCGTTCTCCCAGGTCATCATGTGCTTCTTCCTCCCTTGCTCACTCCTGTGCAGCAACAAATTTGCCTTGAAGAGGCCAAACTTAATGTTCACCCAGGCCGTTGCATTTGCTGTTCCCTCTGCCTGGAATCACGCCTCCCTCTCCTCCCCTCCCCGCCACACGCCTAGCTACTCTCCTTACTCCCTCCTTCACTCTCTTCCCTTTCTCCTCTAATAAGCCCCGCCTGCCGTTCTTCTAAAGACACGCTTTCTCTCACTTGTCACCCCTTTCATCCGTGTAAGTTTCCTCATTAAACCACATCTGCCATTTTATAATAGAGCTGTTTTTTACGTGTAGGTTTTCGGCCTCTCCCACGGGGGATTGAGCTTCTCGTGGGCAGCAGGTTTGAGTGCTTTTTCGCCGCCGCTGCATCCCAGCATCAAGAACCACGCCTGTCGCATAGAACCACTCAGCGATTATTGGCTGAATGATGAGTAAATGAATCAATAAATCCTTGTGCTGTTATTTTGGCTTAATCCAGCAGTAAATATTCTGTCACAGCCAAAAATATTATAACTGTTAGAATATTATTGTTACATTTTTATGATACATAAATTAAGGCTTAAATGGTTAAGTGAAAAATAAATAGAGGAAGAGATTTCAAAGTCAGGTTCTGCCTGGCTCAGGAGCTCTTAAAAGCTAGTCTCCACTACTTTCCCAAGTGCTGAGTTTAGCCAGAAAGGCTTAAAAAATGTTTCTCTCACGATAATGTTTAGGGTTTTTTTTTTTTTCTTCTAATGGATAATAAAATAATTTAATAGAATTCTCACATTATTTTATATTCAATGATGAAAACGAATAGCTAATAAACTCTTGCCAAGCACAGATTCTGTCAGAGGTATGCATTCGTTAAGTAGAAAGAACTGGGCTACTATACATTTAAAATTAATAGCAAGCTACGGATATATACTTAGTATGCAGTAGATATATATTTAGTATGAACATCCATATTTTGCTTGAGACAGACCAGATTTACTCCTGTTGTTGTCTGGCATAACAATGAATAGCACCCCTTTTTCTTCTCAAAGCATCTGGAGGTATCTATCTATCTATCTATCCATCCATCTATCTACCCCTTCCTAGAGTTAGTTCATTGTAACCTTCTAAACAACCTCTTGGTATGGCTTCTGAAGAGCTGGAATTGTCATTCTGCTTCATTCATAAAACGGAAATACTACATTTCTGAAGCATGCTAGCAATTCCTATAGACAGAGCATTCACAGTTAAATAGGCAAGTATATACATAAACAATAACAGTGCACATGAAAAAAAAAACTAGGAGAGAAGAGGAAGTTTGATCTCAAACTTTTTCACTTATTTTCATTTCTACAGCTGGCATTCTTTTCCAAATCACCATCATCTTTCAAGGGGACCATCTCTATAAATTCCTAAGTAGGTCACCCTCTTCTTCTCTTCTCGTCCTTCTATCTGTTAGCACACTGCCGCCAAGATGAACATGGAAGACACAAACTGAATCTTATCCTCCCACTGTGAGGGTTAAATAAATGTCAAAACCCAGGTGGTCTTGAAAACAGAGGCCTAAGGCAAAAGGTTATGTACTAAAACTATATTGAGGAGTTCAATTCCAAGAAAGCTGGAGTGATGGAAATGGGGAACGAAGCAGGAAAGGACAGAGGAAATGGGAGGAGATATATAACTGACCCCTAGCCTCTCCCAGGTATCATGTTGACTGCTCAATCTCATGGGACCAGCTCCCAAGGGGCCCTGTGAACTATTATGTCTCGGGACTGTCTGTGGGTGGTGGGGGTGCTGCAGGAGGTGAGAACACTATATTTTCTGTCTCCTTCTATTGGTCAAAGTTCTGTTCCTCGGCACTTTATCTCTCCTGCACTCCCAGGCCGGGCAGGTGTGACAGCAACATGGGACCTGAAATGATATCTTAGCAGCCATGGAAGGAGAAACCCTGGGCCTGAAGGGGAGAACTGTAACAGTCAGGCACAAGGCAAGATGTGGCTCAGTTGGTTTTGCAGGAACCAGGATTGAAATGTACAGTGTGGACAAGAGCTTCGGAGACAGTGAGGCTATGCCGATCTGACATGGTACAAAAGAGCTGCCTGGTGCTATAAGTTAACATTGAGTGACTAGAAACATGCCCATCATATGGAAAGTACCCACTAAATGTTATCGATCTATTATTTACAGTTATTATAGATAAAGCATTTGAAAAAAGAGTGATGTTATAAATACATTATAAATGCCACCCACTAAACACAAAGATTTCTGTATTCATAAAGAATGTTTTTTAATTCGTTGGTTTTCACTGAGGATTCATTATGTGTAAGGCAGTGCCTGGGACCAGTGATCATAGTGGTGAACAATTAGATATGACTTCTATCCTCAAACATGTGTCAAATCTGTGATTATCAATTCAATCATAACTGCGATGGAGAAGCACAAGGATCCCTGGGGGGCACGTAAAGGAAAGGTATGACCTAGTCTTGGGATCATTAAGAAGGTCAGTGAAGTGACAATTTAGTCAAGAGGAAGAGGAAAGAAAGTGTGTCATGGGCAGAGGTAGCAGCATGACTGTGATGTGTCAACTTGATTAGGCCATTATACCCTGTTTTTGGTCAAATACCAGTCTACATATTGCCACGAAGGTATTTCTTAGATGAGATTAACACTTAAATTGGTTGACTCTGAGTAGATTATCTTCCATAATGTGGATGGGCCTCGTTCAATCAGTTGAAGGCTTGAAAGAGAAGACTAAAGAAGGAATTCTGCCTCAACAAGGTCTTTGGACTGGGGAATGTAACGTCACCTTCTGTCTGGATCTCTGGCCTGCTGGCTTGCTCTGCAGATTACAGACTTTCCAGCCTCCCCCTACCCCCCACCTCCCCATCACACATAGGCCTGTTCTTTAAAATCAATCTCTCTCTTCTTCTCTCTCTCTTTCTCTCTCTCTCTCTCTCCTGGATTATCTATTAATAAACACAATACAGTGATTCCAATTAAGGATGGAAAAAAGAAGAGACGACTCTTCTATTTTAATTCTTTCTAGAGCCATTACCTCTCTTTTTTCAAATGGTAATACTCCTTATAATTAATTATGACAGAATCTCTCTATTCCTGGGATAATGACAATTCATTTATCCTTGATCCAGTCATCAAATATTTACTTTTGGAAATGTGACTATGTTTTCATGTCACAGTAATTAGGACAGCCTTACAGTCTCAAAGCAGAAAATGACATCTGTGGCAAGGTGTGTGGTCTGTCCACTTCTGGAGTTCTGTATTAGGAAGTCCACCAGTCCACCGATATTAAACATAGTCTCCAATATCAGATCCTTCTGTAACAAATACTGTAGGTTCCAGCCGCTTCGCTCCTTTGCCCCATTTCTAGGAGGTGAGGAAGAGGGTTGCTGATTTTGGTTCCCTCAAAGAATCCCAAATGCCTGACAGCTAGCCATTATTATGTGAGAGAAAGACGATTACGTATTAGCATTTGAGGAGAAAGACACAGCATAGGCAATAGTGGATGAAGGGATTGGGGTAGAAATGTTCCTAAATTGGTTTGGGGAGGCCTCATAAGAGTAGGTTACATTTGAACCGAGGGAGTTTCAAGTGAATATGTTAAAGGAAACATGAAAATACCTTAGATCCAGTTATTTCGTTACGTTGAGAGACCCCGGGTGAAATGACATCCGGTATGGGTATACGGGGGCAGAGAGGGCAAGGACTATTCAGAGACTACATCTCAGTAGGTATAGATTATTTACTGTGGATTAAGCTCACACCATATGCATTAAGCTGCCTTCTTTACTCAACTGCCCTGCAGTTTGGGCATTCTTACTGTCGCTTGCATGTTTAACTGATGAGTAAACTGAGGCTCAATTTGAGTAAGTATTTTCCCAAGTTTATAATTAAAGCGGGTGTCACAGCCAGGATGCACAATGACACCATTCAACCCTTGGGTCTTGACAGTGACCTCCACAGTGTGTCCAGTAGCAGCCAATAGACTTCCTGGGTGGAGTTCCTAAAAGATGAAAAAAAATGCAGGCAGCACTACAGAAAAGTGAGGTTCAGAGAAAGATGAAGGAGCGGGATCTGGCAGTCAGATCCAGCCACATTGCCTCGGGCTGGGGTAGCACTAGAAACGCAATGCTTTACCTTCCCAGGTGATAGGGCTTCTGAAGAGTCTGGTAACCAAGGAGGGCAGGCTTAGCCAGCATCTCTGACAGCTGTGGCACTAGGGTGCCTGTCAACTTCCTGTCAACTTCCCATCAACTTCCCTCTCTAGATGAAACACAAAACTGCCTTGCTGGATATGAGAGAAAAGTCCCCAAGAGGAACTCTTTTAAAAACTCTTGGATTTCAACAAAATTTTCCCATTGATAAATTTCAGCTGTTTTTCCAAATTGAGATCCAATTCTCACCGTTTAAATTTTTCCTTAGGGCTATAAAGTACATTTGGAAAAAAATATTAATTTGGGAGGAATTGCTCCTTGTGGGGCTAAAGAAATATTGTGTGGATCATTTTGTTGTCAGTAAAACATTAAAACCTTGATGGTATATTTACTTTAAAATATCTAGACTTTCCAGTTTTGGTGATTCTGTAATTTGAAATGGGATTTTCTGATTTATGAATTGGTTTGTATAGATTGAAGGGACATATTTAAACAGAGCAAACATTACCTCGTATATTTATAGAATTTTTAAGTTCTTTAAAATGATATAAGTAATTTTAGCTTTTCAATGACAGTTTAATGTTAATTTTTCTGATCTCAAATGTTAGTTCGGAAATCCCCTTGATCACAGCTATGACTAATTTATTTTTAATTACATAAACTTATTGCTTAACTTCCTCTAAATCTGGCAGTTTCTACCATTTAATGCAATAATCTTTTTGTGAGGAAAAAATATTTACTCCAAAGTGAAAACAGGTTTCTCTGTGGGTGTTCTAATACATTTGTCACTTTCTTTTTCTAGAATATTTGGCACTGAAAGTGTCTATTTGACCTTCATAGAAGGTTTAGAAACAGTGATTGAGTTTTAGCGTTATTTTTCAACATCTTCAAGTTAAACTTTACAATTTTGCTTTCTGCACATACTAATATAAGGAAACAGCATCAAGTTCCATTGTAAATACATATTTAGATTGTGAATGTATATACGCAGGTTAGTAGCTTATATATATGGAAATATAATAACGCTAGAATCTGAAGGGACAAATTAGACTGAGTATATAGATTAGATATTAATATTTCCATTTTTAAAATGAAGAGATTCAGACTCAGAGAGGTTAAGTGATATGTCCAGGTTCACGCAGTTAGGGGTAAATAAAACCTGCTGTCTCATTCTACTACACATTGACTTGGTGCATTTTGGCATTTCTGAAAGAATTCCAGACATTGAGAGAAGTATGAGGGGGAGAAAATAGGAATGGAACAGTGATGAAATATTTCTGTGGCTTTGAGACAATGTACAAATTATGCATCAGTCAACTATTTTCCTACTTCTTCCCACCCAGCTTAGAAAATTTGGTCAAACAACAAAGTATCTTTTTTGTTCCAGTAATTTTACAAATTGTTTTAACACATAAAGGACAAATAGAAAAGAAATAAAAGACTTGATCCCTGATCTGAGGCCATTTACAATGCAGATAGGAAAAAAACACTTATAAAATAAGGAAAAAATGATTTTATAAAGTTACATATGTGCAAATTAGCGTGCAAATGCTCAAAGATAGTGATGTAATTAGCTTGGAGAAAACAGAAAAAGCAGAAACATTTGGAACTGGTAAAAATCATTGAATTCTGGACTTAAAAGTCTAAAAATTGGATCACGAAGTCTTCAAAAACAGTGAATTAATGAAGACTCCTTAAGATTTTATCCTTTGGGTGCCTGAAATGCAAAATATCTCACATCAAACACATGACCTTCCAGCCTTTGAATTCCCTCAGTTCACAATCCAGGAACCTGAGTCACCCATAACTGCTCTGTCTTCCTCCTCCACGCTCCCCCGATACAATTTATTCCCAGTTCTGGCACTGTTACCCCCTAGACATCTCTTGAATCCATCCACTTCTCTCCATTTCTGTCACCACAATCCTAATGCCAAGTTCCCATTGTCTTTCTCCTAAATTAGATTATTAAAATGTCCTGATGTGTCTACTGTCAGCCCGTCAGGCCCATCTGCAATCCAATATCTCATCACATTAAATCTGATAAAGTGGCCAGCTGCTCGCCACTTCCATAAACTGTCCTGTGAAGCCCTTTATCAGCTGTCCTTCATCTATCTATCTCTCCAACCTCACCTTGCTGTCTTTGTACTAGAATCACTGAACTGCCATCTCTATTTGTACTCACCCTGACTCCTCTCAACACATGGCCTAGGTTTTTAATGTTCTCTTCTTTTTGAACAAGTTGTTATGAACTCATTCCCTAGCTTTCCTCTTAAACAGCACATCTGGCATCCTCCCCTGACTTACCTGACTAGGTTAGATCCCTGTTTTAAGCTCTCATGGCACATTTACCTCCCCTCGAAGCACATAACACCATTGCTAAATTATACCTTTTAATTCTCAAAATGACTCCATGAAGTTGTCTTAATTATTTCTATGTTCTATCAATGAGAAAGCTGAAGAATAAAGAGATTGAATAAATTGCTCAGGCTCATAGGGTTAATAAGATACAGAACCAGGAAATACACGTAAGCAGTCAGATGTCCAAGCCTGTTTATGCTATAGGTGCCTCTGCATATCTGTGAAATGGTTGGATGGAAAGACCGCCAAATAGGCAAATGAGTTAATATTTGCAGGTAGTTTTTGTTTTTGTTTTTATGCATTTGAAAGAAGAGAATGAAGAAAGGCTGTCTATAGAGTTGCATTGGCAATAAGGTGTTTTTTTGTTTGTTTTGCTTTAATTTTCAATTAAATTTATTGGGGTGACATTGGTTAATACAGTCATATAGGTTTCAAGTGTACAATTCTGTAATACAGCATCTGTATATTGCATTGTGTGCTTACCACTTAAAGTCAAAGGCGTTTCGATCATGGGTGAGACTGGTAATGGAAAAAGGTCTGAAGAGCACATCTGCAAGACAGCGAGAAAACGACAGGTGACGGCTGATTTATCACGGTCAGAACTGAAAGTGAACTTGACAGCAACGATAAGAGCAGGACCTATGGAATTGGGAAAGTAATGCTGAGAGCCTTTAGGAAATTCTGTGAGACCCTTCAGTTTCAGACATCGTTTGTTATATTCTCCAAATGAGTTTCACAAAACTTTCTCCATCATCTCCTTCCATGACTAGAAATAGCTATTCTAATTTGTAAATCCCTCTGAAACATATCATTTTCCTACCTTATTACTGGGCTGATACACCATAGTATGGTTGTCTCAAGTAGACTTCATTCGTGCTCTTTTATAGCAACTAGCTATGTATTGGTCATTGAGATTTCAGCAATTTCACTTTATTACTGATTTCTACTCCAAGCAAAAACCAGCATTACTAATTATGCAGAATGCTGATTTAGAAGCTAATTGCTGCAAGGATAAACTTCCCTGTCCGCCACTTATTAGCAATTTTACAATGCTTTTGACAGTAGCTATTTTTTTTTCCCAGATATTTTCTGAGTTGACATTTTTTTCAAAGCATTGTAGGACTTTTGAGAGATTTCACTAAGACAAACAGTGTAAATTAAATATGAAAAATAGAGCATCTCTAAGAAAGTCATTTCAAAACAAAACTTTTCAGCACCACTTTAAAAGATTCTATAAAGCCTGTTCTTACAGTTTTATTTTTACGTACACACCTGTTCTCTGAGAAACATGAGTGACTGTATAGATACACCAACGAAATGGTTTAACTTGAGCCCTGGGCACAGTGTGAGAAGCTCTACCCTTGTATCACACAGAATCAGACAGTATTGGTTTGTTTTTGCCTGTTTTTCCCCCTTTTTAACGTAGCTATGACAATCCAAACTTCTATGACTTTGATTTCTCAACTAAGCTTTAATGCCTAGGCTGTCCCTGTTGTACTCCATGGAAGTTCTTGAGAGGAAAATGATCTTGAAAAAAAGGTCTTGGAAAAAAATCTTGGAACAGGTTTATTTGTTTGGTTTCTGTCATTCTCGTTTGGTTTGGTGAGGAGTAATAGATGAGAATGAGTCTCACCTACTGCAAATATAAATTAATGGTGAAGACCGTGAACACTGCAGTCCTGTTGCTACTTTTCAGCTGTGTAACCTTGAAAATGTTACTTGATTCGGCTTTGTCTCTCTTTCCAGGGGAGAGTAATACCAACTACATGGAGTTCTACACAGGTTTTATGGATTACAAAGTGGTTGGAAGAGTTCCTGGCATACAAATAGGACAGAATCAATGTTTTTTATCATTATTTAACATTAATTTGTCACTTGTTCAAAGTCTTTCATGGCTTCCCATAATTTTCAAATTGAACCAAATTTCCTTTCTGTGTTTCAAAGAAATTTATAATCAGTTCTTACCCTTCCAATCTAATCTCTTACTCTCTACGAATATAAGCCACCTGCCCTAAGAAGGCTGTCTCTTCACTGACCTCTAAATACCTCTTTAAAAATTTAGTGTGCTTCTTTTAAAATTTCCTTTATGCATTAATTAACTAATATCACCTTATTAAATTAATTAGCATCCCCCTATTGATGGATGCAAGCATTGTGCCCATTTCTTTTTTATTTTATTAGTAATATAGTGCACATAATTATAAATAACTTAACATTTAAATCTCAATTTTGTTATTTTATAATTTGCCAAATAATAATAATAATTTGAAGCTTATGTGGAAGTTTAAACTGTAGAGAATTATTGTGAATAATTTGATTCAGAAGATGAATGGCAATTTATTGCCTACATATTAAAATACCCTCTGAAATTATAATGATCCAAAAAGTGAATTATTGCACAAGAACCAAATCTGGTTCAATGAAACAAAACAGATATAGAAATTCTTATTAAAATCCACACCAAAGGCAAACTGAAAAGCAAGAAACACATTGGAGACAAGAATGACACATAAAAGTACATATTCTTAATGTCTAAAAATCCCTAAAAGGCCAATAAGGAAAATCAAACACTAAATAGAAAATTTTAAATATAACATTTGAATATATCAAATTAGCATATTTTTTCTAGCAAAGCTGTTTACATATATTGATGGTAGAAATAAATTTAAATTGGCAAAAAGAAAAAACTGAAAAGATGTCAAGGATTCATAATTTTTGTTGCAGTAATCACATTTCTATGATTCTAACCTAAGTAAAAATAAGAGATGAAAATTAAATACATCCGTATGTCCACTATATCATTAAAATAGTAAAAAAAGAAAGTCACAACCCTTGGTTCATCAATGTGGAAGATTAATTAATTAGCATAGGGATTTTATTTTCAAATAATAGCTAATGAGAAGAAAAAATGCTTGCAAATTAGAATTATGTGACAAAAGCCAGGTAACTTACAAATATGAAAGCTTAAATGCCAACTTCCAACCCTATGTCACCCTCTCAAGAAACTAAACAGAAAGACCAAAGACAGTACAGGTGTAGGACATTTTAATCAGCAGTGGAACAGCATCATACGCAAATGTCAAGGAATTTTGACTAGTACGTTACAGATGGAGACAGATTGAAAGACAGACTCAGACTACTCTGTCCAAGAAAATGATACAGAATGGCAGGAAGTATTAAAAAATTCTGGCATAACATCATAGCCATCCTTATTTCAGAGACAAGGTTTACAGTCAAGAGTTTTCTGCATAAGTAATGAGGACCTCTACTTGGGGTTCTTTTATTTGCACTGGATTAAACATAATCAGATGCAGCATCTGTGGCTTTTTGAAACACTCGAGGAAAGAACGCCAGGGACTGCACTTCTTTCTCTTGACTCATCTCTCAGCAGAAGACCGGCCTTGATGTAGTATGTGAAAACGAACAAGCTGTTTATCCTACTCAAGTCTCTGTTTCCTCACCTGTGAGCCGGGATTCATAACAGTGCCCACCTCCTGGAGAGGTGAGGATGAAGTAAGGTAATGCCAAGCAAACACAAATATGTGGGACTATCTCACTGGGTCTTGGAGATCGTTACAATTATACCTAACAATCGGGAAGTGTGAATTTTGAAAGTGTAGCAATCCATTAGGGAATGGGTATCTTAGGCAAGGCACATCAGGACACAGATTCTCAGAGATTTGCCTTCACTAAGAGCACCCTATGGGGAAATGAGAGCAGTAGGACCAGGCAGAAGGAGAAGTTGAAATTCAACACATCGGTAACAAGGGTTTCAGCCTATGCCATGTGAAGCTGTATAGCTGTGAAGCTGGGATGATCTTTTAGAAATCAGAGACCAGACGTTGGATAGGTAAGTGCTGTCCTTGGAGAGGGGTCTGTCTATGGGGATCAGCGGGGCGGGCTACTTTCGGTCCAGGGCAATTCCCAGCAGAGGCCTCTGCTCTGAGCTTGCATCAAGCAATGTGCCCACCAGCTGGGGCACTCATACCTCAGTCCAATAGGAGGTTGGTCTGGGCCCCAGAGCACACACTCCAGAAGATGCTTGGAGTCCTTTGGTCACTGCAGACCAGATGTCTAAGGGAGAAGCTCATGACCCTACCAAAGATGAGATCTGCAGGCGGTTGTGGGGAGAGGAGGGGATTCCTAGCCTGATTTTTCATCCCCAACACAAGATGGCCTCTTTGAATGTATTGTACACCTTCTCAAAGAAGCGTACTCAAACCCAGGAGGCAAAAACTACAGAAGGGAGAACAGGCTTGGTTGTAACCGAGACTCGGAAAACCGAAAGTCAGGTGTCTGGAATTAAGGCACAGAGCAAAGTGTCAGTAACTTTACAGGAAGAAACGTGTGCGCACGTGTACACACTCAGAGGCAATTCCTCCAGACTCTTGTTTTCAGAAGTGCATTTGACAACACCCGGGTGCATAAAACAAAGGAATGTAACACGTTGAAAGAATGAGAAAGAGAGCTGCTTCTTTGCTTGTTTCCAAAAGTTGACGTCTTAGGAGAGCAGAGAGCCATCCTAGAAAAAAAGATGTCTCCCTCTTCCTTAAAATCGCTAAGCTTCCCCTGGCCTGGGCTGGGTTAGAAGTGCCGTTATGCTCAGGAAGTGAGGAGAATTCTGCTACTGGGGTTTCTGGGGGGTCCCTCACGGTGTGATCAGAGCAGAGTTTCATGCAAGTTTATGAACTTGGAGGAAGACGGACCTCGCTGGGCACCTGGCTAGAGCCTGGAGAAGCTAAACCTCCAGAGCTGTGTGGTTGTCCACACAGATAGGCTTTAAACCCTCTCATTAATGAATCTCCCAGTGCATAGTGGCTAGAAAGAACTGAATGAAACCCTACCTGCTTTGTTTTAGAGTTGGAGGACATTATTTCATCTGTTGTATTGTCAGGGTGAGTTTGGTGTTTAATATCAAAAAGTAATTTAAATTGTAGGAGAAGTCAACCTAGTGAATATCAGTGTATGATATTAGTTTTTAACTAAACTAATGGAAAACTAAACTAAATCAAAAAATATTTTAAAGTAAAAATGAATGTATATCTATACGTAAGAGAAAAGGTTTGTCTTATTTTCTGTTTGATACCGCTACTGCACACACATACAAAAAGGTTAGATGAATTTTTATAAATTTATTGAAATAGCTCATGTCTATTAAAATTAAGACCATGAGAAAGAGAAAACAGCGGTTTCCAGGGAAGCCCTATAAAATAACAAGGACCCCAGCTTCAAAAGATGATTAGCAAATGAACTATTTCTCCTGTTTGGATGATGGTTTATTTGTTTAATGTTAGGTAGGATAGCTATTTGTTAAACGTTTTCATAATCAAGATAAACAATCCTCAACAAAAGAGCCAATCCAATTTCATGGATGTTATATAAGTTTCCCTAAACTAAAATTAAAGCCACTTTGCCTGAGTAAACACGGTTTTAAGCAAGTATCATTTATATCTAACTTTATTTATAATGTTATTTTTTTAGAAGAATCTTGATGTAAAGTAGAAAACTGTAAATTTTTTTAAGTTAGATTCTCAGAATGCCTAACTTTAAATAGAGATGAGAACATATTTTGCAAAAGTAAATTTTCAGCCAGACACTTTGAGAGAGATTATACAATAATGTCTTCAATGGGTTTTTGGTATTCCAAAAAAAAAAAAAAAAAATCAATTCTCCTTTTAATACATAAAATTAGGTTAATCCACAGGTGGATCATGGACACTAAAATTATCTACTCTAGATGTCTGCATAATTCTGAAAATATGACCGTAACCAAAGAATTTGGAAATTTTAACCAGGGCACCCTTCTAGGTGTTGGGAATATAGAATAAAATGAATAAACCAGACGTCCAGAGTTCATGAAGCTTACATTCTAGGTGGAAGAAATATACTACAAATGATCTTCAAAAAATTAAGAAATTTCTAGGTCCCGTATTTATGGGACCTAGAGTGAGCCAATGTGTTTTGAGGACCCTGTGGTAGGCAAAGAACTGTGATAATCAGTTTCAAGGAGGTGAATCTACTTATTGACCTTTCACATAGGCTGTAGCATGATGAACATGTTAGAAATTGCTTGTGTGTTTAGGAGTAGGGAACACTGCCAAAATTCAGATACAGTATCAGGTAGCTTGGGAGGGATGTTCTATGCCAATTTCATAGCAATTGATTATATACACAATAAAACATGAGTGATTTTCTAGGGAAATCTGTGTAAAATTATGAAATCCTGACCCACTTATGGAAGTGAGTCACCGTTTATACATTAAGTCTATGGCTGCATCCTGATATAAGAGAGTTCAGCCTTTATTATGTCACAGCCCATAATATACCACTGAAAATGGACAAAAGATGCTTGTCACAAGGATCCAAACACACACAAAGAAAAATTCCAGTGCTTCGAACTCTGTGCCAAGAAACCACACATTGTAAGAAAATGCTTGATTCCATTATATACCAAGTTCTCTTACTAATCAGATATTCAAATGCCAATTTAGTCAACATAAACAACGAAGTGAAAGTTCTCAATGCAATAACGTAATTTCTCTGAAGGGCCCTTACTCTGAACTTACTAAAAGTTCAGACAGTCTAGTTTCCAAATTCGTAATAAATTCCTCAGGCCGGTTCTTTTTCAAATTGAAGGAGAGATGTTCCATCTTCAGCATTCTTTCTTTCTTATGATACTTGTGCATCACTGCTCATATTTAGAAAACCAGAATTGATCACGAAATTTGGAAAAGAAATAACATAGAGACAGTTCAACATTGCTACCAGTTAACCTTTTCTGATTTAATTGCGCAAATACGAGATGTTACCAAAAAATGATAAGCGTTCTTAAAGTCATTGCATAAGAACTTACACCTTCAGTACTACAAACTTCACTGTTGTTCCCTTGGAAGGAGTCAGTGGCACAAACCCTGCTGTCACTGTTCCATGAATATTTTCCTTTTCTCAGTCAGCAGTAACTCAAATGGATTTGAGTCCATGTCTTTCTACGCTGCTATGTATCAGTCTTTCTTTTAGGCAGGTAGTTCTTGTAGCATAAGTTCCCTTTCTGTTTTTCTATTCATATCCTTTTCATCAGTATCATGCTTGGCTTGAACTTCAAGTCATCTCATAAGCTTATTGGAGAGAGCTTGAGTTATTTTGTTAATTTCTACTCCATGATTAATTTATACACTCTTAAATTCAGTAAATATTTTCTGAGTGGCTACCATATTCAAGATGCTCATATTCTAGGTGCTGGGAATACAGAATAAAATGAACCAACTAGAATTCCAGCTTGCATGAAGCTTACATTCTAATGGGAAGACATATAGCAGTAAACAAATAAGTAAAATTTATAGGATGTCAAATGATAAGTGCTCTAGAGAAAAATAAATCCAAGAAGGGAGAGAGTATGCAGTAGTAGGTGAGAGGAGGCTTGCCATATTGAAGATGGTTATAGAAAGCATCAGAAATACTTGATATTTGAGCAAAGACTGAAAAGACACGAAGGGATAGAGTATGTAGGCCTCTGGGCGAAGAAGTTTCTATACCCAGGTAAAAAATACAAAGACTTAGCAGTAGGAGGATGCCTGGGGTGTTCAAGGAACAGCAAGAAATATTTAGCCTGAGTAACTTGAATGGTAGATTTTCTACTTACTGACAGAATGAATACTAAAGGAGGATAAGGTTTGGGGTGGGGATGGGTATCAGAATTTCAGGTTTGGAAGCATTCTTCTTGAAACATATATTAGAAATTCAATTGGCGATATCAAATATCAAGTTGTGTGTGTCTATCTGCAGGTAAGTAAGAGAGATGTCTGAGCTAGAGATATAGACATGGGAGACCTCAGTGTGTGCGTGTAATACTTAAAGTCATGTCATCACGTCATGAGATTAGATAAGTGAATATAATAAGAAAGAGAAATAGTCCGGGGATAAAACCCTAAGAACTCTAATGTGTAAATTGGGGAATTTTAACTGGGTTACGTGTATCCTGAGAAGATTCCTAAGACTTTCTAAGGAGTTTGCAGACTGATAGTTTTGGAAAAGTAAATTCCCATGTTCTCAACATTGATACAAGTAGTCATGACTAGAATTAATTGGCCTGTTGTGCATTCTATGTGTACTTATTTTCCATCTCTCCTTTTTAATATACTTTATCTTTATGCACATTACAAACAAATGATATACTTTTTCACGCATTGTGATCTCCCTGTGTTGCATTGCTCAGGTGTTAATAACTCTGGACTTCAAAAAAGAGGGAGCGTGAAAGTATTAATGTCTACCTGGGATCTAATAACTGAGGATGAATTTTCATGCATAGCACTAGCTGGTTTCCAATTCTTCTATTGCCACAAAATTGGATAAGACTCTAATGCAGTTAATACCCAAAATATTATTGAAAGTGATTTGTGATGATGGATCATTTAATTTGGGGGCATCTAGCTTGAAAGATGGTCAAAGAACCAAGTGACATAAGGAAACCTATCCTCATCTAGTTCCTCAGGGAGCTTGCATATACCAGTGAAATAGACATGAAGCACAGTAATAATACATAATAGCCACTGATGGATACATGGATTAATAAAGAAAGAAAGATTCATGCAAAGCATAAAGAAATATAGATGCTTATATGAGAGAGGGAGAAAAAGGTGTGATTGGGAAAGAGGTGGCTTCTATGTTGCTGTAAATGTTCTCTCTCCTGAATAGTGGTTGCATGATTCTTCACTGGATAAATTATGATGCTGTCCATCTTCATTTGGTGAATTTTTCTAAAGGTTTATTTCACAATGGAATGGCTTAAAATCACACCAGGATAACATTCTGTGATGGGAATGCAGTAGTAATAATAGTCTAAGGAGAAAGGGAATGGCTTGGAATTTCCTGCTGCTAAAGAAAACTATGTTTGTGTACTTTAAAATGGACGAACAAATGCATCAATCTACTATAGTTTTAAGATTTCACTGGATACATTTATAAGTGTGATGTCATAGTTGTCAACTAAAAAAAAAATGGAAAGGGAGGTATATGAATAAAAAATTCAGAGACCCTTGGCTTAGAGATCGGGGTTATAAGGAAGTACAGCAAAGATTCCTGACATTGAACTGCCAATAGTACAGAAGGAAAACTGGAAGCAATGTATAAAAGGTGTTTGTATGAGGAGGGTATGATCAACCCTGAGCAATACATAATACTGATGAGAATTTAGCTAAGATGAGGACAGAGAATTCACCACTGGATTTAGCAACTAGTGGCCGTAGGTAATCTTGACAAGAGCTCGTTTGAGAGAGCTGTTGGGGAAAAATCCTAACTGAACTGCGTTTGAGAGAAAATAGGAGGAGAACGGAAGACAGGATTCATGGACTAATCTTCCAAGGAGTTTTGCTTTAAAGAGGAATAACTGGAAGGTGGTATGAGGTCAAACAAGATTTTTAGCTTGCTTTTATTTGTTTAGATGAGAGAAATTACAACAAGTTTGTGGCTGGTAGCAATACTCCAGTTAAAAGGGAATGAAATGATAATGCTAGACAGAGAGGGAGACTCTACTGGAGTTATATTCTTGAGTAGGTTCAAAGAGAAGATATTTAGACTGTAAGTAGAGGGGTTGGCTTTGCTTAAAAGTAGATCCTTTTTGGTAAAAACGAGGAAGACAGATTATGTGGGTGGAGCTGGAAGTTGGGTAGACATGGTTTCAGAGTCATGTGACAGTCTCCTCTGCTTTTATTTATTTATTTATTTAGTCATTTATTTATTTTAGTGCAATTGGAACGAGATCATCATCTTAGAGCGAGAAATGGCAGGGGTATATTTGAGAGTTGAAGAGGGAAGAGAAGCTGCGAAATAGTCATCTAGAAGAATGAGAGACTAAATAGAACATGGGCATTTAGTAGGGTCGCTTGAGGTTAGTGGTCACAAATTTAAAGTGATGCCCCAGTAAACACAGTGTTTTGTTTGTTTGTTTGTTTTTCCCCCTAGCATGTTCACCTTTTTTCTCTAGCTTCAGATAGAGCCATGTATTTAATCGGCTTCAGGCCTTGCTAAGTTAGTAGGACACAATGAGAAAGTTGCAAGCGAGTGATTGCAATGATGATCCTGAATTTCATGTCAGTAGTGAGGAAGATGAGGGCGTGAAGAAGGTAAGGACAGTGAAAAGCTCATAGAACCAAAGGATCATGCACTGTAGGTTCCAGCGAAATCAGAGTCTTGCTGATACCCCCCTTCCCTGCCTCCTTTTATTTTTTGTTCTTTTTTCTCACCTCTAAATGGCCTTGAACACGTTACTTAATCTCTCTGTGCTTCAGTTTCCTTATCTTTAAAATAGAACTGACCTCATTATAGTGTCGTAAAGATAAACTATTTTTGTATTTAGTTATAAAATATATGTAAAACGACTGGAAGTGTACTTGGCATCTAGTAAATATTCTATAAATGTTAACTACCAACGTTATGATAATCCTTCCTTAATACTTTTCCTTCTTCAAATGTTAGTTAAACTTCTACCATGTTCTGATACTGTGAAAGATACCAGGTTACAGAGGTAAATAGCATAGGTCCCCTGTTGCCGACGAACTCACAAATGTTGTTAGTACAGAGAGAGGTAACTGATGAGGGTGCTCTGGGACCCTAAGGAAATAAACACCTAACAATGCCTGAGTCGATTTCTTATGGATGAGAAGGAATTAGCCAAACACAGGATGTTTGATAGGGACAGGAAGGGAATGCCATGAAGAGGCAAGGGTGATATCTAAAGTAGTGAGTCTGAAGACAGTGGTGTTGGAAGGCATGAGAATCCTATCTGGTGAGCTGAGCCTGTTCTCAAAATGGCAAATGATATCTGGGGTTTTATATGTGAATGGCACACACTTCAGAACTTATTAGTAACCTAATGAGTGAGTTATTAAACATAGATGTAATCTGTCTTATAGTTAGAATTAGCTCGTTTCAAAGAGTTTTCTGAAATACTCTGTAGGGTCTTACATTAAGAAACGTGGCTTCTTCTAGGAATTGCTTGACAGTTTTGAGCTTCTACTGCATAAACGCGTGGGTAGAATATTTCTGAAAAACTCAGGAAATACACTTTGGAATCAGTGCATCATAGTGTTACTTGATTTAGCTGCGAAATTCCTCTGCTGCTATTCCTACAAAAATTTATGTTGGTTTGGCTTTATCGATATCAGTTTGTTGCAGATGTTCAGTCAACTCTATGGCAGCTCATATTTATATGTTTGGGGATTGTACTTTTCTAATAAGTTAACCTTAAAAGTTGTATGCACTGAAATTCAAATATGAATCATTCATGTTTCTATTACTAATATAGATGTATGCTTAACTCCCATCAGGTCCTCGTAATTAACTTTTTCTGGGTGATGTGCTACCTCACAGTGAATATTACTCAAAAATGTTGCAACTTATTGTCAAGATAAGTTATAGCAAAAATGCTGTGTAATTTTTAAATTTATAGCATGTTTATAAACTACTTGTTACTAGCAACAGGTTTCTGCAAACTTGATTATTATTTCCTCTTCAAATATATATATATTTTAGTTAACAGTTGGAATGGGGTTTTATGATACTTAGAGTCTTGGTCCTTATGGTAGACAAAATAATGTCACCCCAAAGATGTCCATGTCCTAATCATCACAACCTGTGAATAGGTTTCTTTATATGTCAAAATGGACTTTGCAAATATGATTATTTTAAGAATCCTGATATGGGCCTATTATCCTGGATTATCCGAGTGTATCCAATGTAACCATAAAAGTTCTTATGAGGCAGGAGAGTTGAGTTAGAGAAAGAGATATGACAATGGAAGAAGAAGTCAGAAAGAGAGATTTGAAGATGGGACCCTACTAGCTTTGAAAATGGAGGAAGAAACTACAAGCCAACAAATGCAGGTGGCCTCCAGAAACTGGAGAAGTCATAGAAACATTTTTCTAGAGCCTCCGGAAGGAATACAGCCCCATCTACAATTCGTTTTAGGATTTCTGACCTCCAGAACAAGGTAATAAATCGTGTTTTTTAAGTGACCAAGTTTGTGATGATTTGCTACAGTAGCAAGAGGAAATTAATACAGTCCTACTTAGAGCACTGCAATCATTACAAAAATTGAGAACAGCCATGACAAGCATAATGGAAAGTAGCCAGCAGTGAGCACCTCTTTGTACCTACTGGACACAGAGACAATTTGAAGTCCACTTTGAACCCATCTCTGAGGCTCAGCAATGATCTGCTTTCTCTGGGAGATAATATCAGATCTAATTTTAGACTTTGATTCTTCAAATATAGTAAACACATAAGTAAAGAAATATGGAATTGTGGCTTAATAAATACTGAATCATCTCTAGCTACTCAGAACCCCAGTATTCCCACTGCTGCCTTCAATACACATGAACTGAAACAGCAGGGTCGAAAGCCCATACTCACATCTGTTCCTGAATATGTTTGTCCAACTGCGTGAACTCTGTATCCAAACACAAATAGTTATAAATTGAATTGCACTATCCATGCCTTTTAGTTCCTTTTAAAAGTGAATAATACAGAGATACTGCATTTCCCCTATAGTTTTTAAAACAAGAAATGCCAAGTGGAATACTGTTAAGTAAGTTGTTCAATGCTTCTCTCCATCAAAAGTTATAAGGGATATCTTTTATAACACTGGTAAAGTATCAAGTATAGATATAAATTTCCTCTGGAGCAATCTTATGCTGTCTAGCAGTGTTCTAATCGATGCACATCTTTAGATATCTTTAATAAATCATCAAACTTCATTCCTTAAACGAGAAATGCTGGTTTGGTTTGAATTTTTAATAGTTTAGAGGTCAAGAACTATCTAAACATTGCAAATAGCTTAAGCATCAGCCCACTAAGCATGTAGTAATGGAAATAACATCTGATTACCTGTTCCAAATGCTTCTATAAACACATCTTAAAAAGATTTTTAAAGTTTCTTCTAGCGGCTTTTCCCAAGTTGCATATTTTAAAGGTACACGAGAATAACATGTTTTACTCAAGAAGATGGATTAAGATTCGCTTTTGGTGAACAATCTTTAAGGGTGGCATTATTCATATCAGTGTTGCTTGTTCACAACACAGTAACAAGACTTCTTCAGAGATACATCAAATGAAGCTATTGCTTCATTAAAAGCACTGGATAACTAGATTTTAGCTGGTGTCTTCGTCAAACAGCAAGTATGATTTGAACACAGGCCCGTCTCATAGTAGGAGCTGGAGCTGAACCTGCCAGTGAGACTTCTAGGTTTAGTCTTTCCTGCATTCCTCTGCAATGTTAGTTTTGCAAAAGAAAGTAATGTCAGAAATTTCAAAGTTACATAAACTGTATGGTCATGTATGACCACAATAACAAATTTTATCAAATTATCCCAAAGCTGGTGGCTCGGAACAATTGTTTGTTCATGCTCTTGCATCTATAGATCCTCTGAGGATTGTTTGGCATGGTTCCATTGGCCAAAGCAAGCCACATTCCCCAGATAAATGAGCACCAACCATTTTCACTCTTTGTGTCACTCCAGTCAAGTTTGGAATTCAAGAAGAGCACATCTGTTTGGCCTAGGTTGTTGGTTCATGTGCCTACTCCTTGGGTTGTCTGATCGGGGCTCAGTAATGCAAACACTGGTACGTTTTCATTTTGTCTTTCCTAGCTGCCATCCAAGATAAAGTGTCAACTTTATTTTAAGGAAGATGCTCCTGGAGTTTGCAGGACTGGTTGCCAGCTTTGTTAGGAGTTATACAAGTAATTGGATCTCAACTGTTTACATCCAGTAGGAAAGAGATAACTTCTCTCCTAAAATTCTAGGCATCAGTCTGAATAGTTGTGCGGCCATGGAATTGGAAGATGATGATTTATGTCAGGTAATTAGAGATTGTCCCTAGAGCTGGTGACGATGGTCATCTTTTCTCCATTCCCATAGGCTGCACTGGGGATGGAAATACCCTCAATGAACATCTGAATATCTTTAGGAAGGATGTAAGGAAGAACAAGTTCAAGTAAGCAATAAGCTAAGGTCAACTATACAGAGCAAATAGCACCATAGGTTTGGAATTGACTGAAATCTTCACTGTCATTCAGAGATTTACGCAACAATTGTACTACGAAAAACACATGACTATGTAATTCTAGATATTGGTAGTAGAACATAAATGATAAAATTGGGTAAACATGGCTGAGTTCCTCATAGCTGAGCAACATTTTCCAATATTAAAAAATCTATATCACATGTATACATATTTGGATATATGTGCTCAACCATATATGCATACATAACATGTAAAATATAATATTAATCCTTTATATTGGCAAGTGGATGGGCACTGGATGCTAGAATTGCTCTTAATTTTACTTTAAAAAATTTACATTAAATTTTTAAATTTTAAAATACATTGTGTAAATTGCAAAATAGTGTATCTTTTAATTCTATATATAATTTTAAATGTAGGAAAATAACTTTTTGAAAACATTGTAACTTTCAATGTTTTTATTTTAGATGAAATTTAATGTTTTGTGCATTTTGAATAATATTATATTTTATTTTTAATCCTTTAGAATGTACAAGTTGAGATTGTGATAGGAATAGATAACACAAAAGTTCAGATGAGAAAAGAAAAAAAGAAATAGAAAATCTTCAAATGAGCTGTCTGCTTAAAATTTTAAAGAACTAGAAACAGTGGAAATGAGCAGATTCTACCTGAGCATGCTCCACATGAAATTTGCAAGTAAGACCTTACATATTTTTTATTTAATAAAGATTTACTTATCAAAACAATAAAAATGAGCAAGAAAAATATTCCCATCAAATCGACAATTTATACAGATGGATGAAATACCAAAAATTTCATATTCTTTAAAAAAGCTAAAAATGTAAATATCAGTTCAAATCAATGAGAATAAAAAAGAGAATTAGACACATCAAATTCACAACTCGGAAAAAACAAATATCACTCTGCTCTCCCCCATTAAAGGATGAAGAAAATTCATCCTTTTTTGCCTATTTATAAAATGGGCAAATTGAAAGAAAAAGACAAATCTCTAGAGGATTACTATGTTTTTCAGATTGTGATCCTGGAAAATGGCTGTCACATCCTTTCTCACAGCATGAAAATATTTTAGCAAAACAAAATCTAACTCAAATTAGTGACTGTGCTTTTTCATTGGACGTAAATAGCAGAAAATTATTTAATTTTACATTAAAAATATTTTAAATTGTGAAAACTTGTAGAGATTGGCATTTGTATTCTAAATAAATGGCAAAAACATATTGTTCCTACATTTACATGTTTCTCAACTGATCTTCAAGTCCAGCCTTGGCTAATGAAGGTATCTATGACTAGAAACGTAACACTTTTGGTTAAAGAAACACAAAATACTAGTTTCCAATAAAAAATAAAAATAATTCATAAGTGCATTTACTAGTGCTCAAAAAGGCTGAGTAAACATCAATCAATAAAGAGCATGCAACAAAGATAAATTAATGCCAATATATTATGCAAATATAGAAATGAATAATATGTTTAATATTAGCTGAGCATAACAATGCTTTTCATGGCACGAACAGAACAATAGTTACAGAAAGGAATCAAAGATTGGATTTATTAGAAATTATTTCCTAATTTATTGCAAGCATAGCTGATTGTGTAAAATAGATTTAAAAAAAGAAAAACAAGTTTTACTGTCCAAGATTACTAGTTTAATAAGTAACAAAGTGAAATAAGAACTTGTAAACTTTAAAAATAAATATTAAATTTGTAGAAGGGACAAAAGTTATGTTGTGCAACTACTATTCATTATAATTATTGTTGAACACCCAGAAGAAAATAATAAAGTTGACTTCATTGTTTGTACCTATTGTAAAACTTATGCATCCTAACTTAAAAATTAAAAAACAATTTTTAGAATTAACTTAAAAGATTTTCTGTGGCTATGATAATGGTGTTAACATAATCGATAATTAAAAATGCACACAAATCAGAATCCGAGCCAAAATCCCAGGAACGTGTACAGTGTATAGTTAGATTTTGTTGCTAGGATACATAGCCACAACTTACCAATAGCAGTGGCATTCCTTAGCAAAATTCAGAGATCACATACAGTTTTTTTTTTCTTTGCCCGAAAATAGAACAAATAACTTGATAAAACAAATTGAAAATATTGACCTTATAAATACATTTGGACACTTGATGATAATGCCAACCAATTACTATTAAAGCAATTAGATTGATTGGGCTAGATATAAGATATTTTAGAAGAGTAAGGGAAAACTAACAGAAGATCCTCAAATAAAGAGTGAAATGTGATCTCAGGTAAAAATTTAAATTAATATCGAATACATGTAATAAAGTTATTTTTTGTGAAGTTGTGTTTGTTAGAAATAAGATTAGCAGAAGTTTACAAAAAATATTAAATTTGACCATTTCTTTTTTTAAAGTTTTGAAATAATTTAAAATTTTTTAACATGTATTTTTAAATTAGTAGGAACAACATATGAACTATGTGGAAAATGACATTGCAACAAAATATAGGACTTTAGAACAAACAAACAAAAATAAAGGAGAAAGAGTATTGCAAATAAGCATCAATTTCTTCGGAGACTGTTTCCTGGCCATTTTTTTTCAGATTTATTGAGAAAATTTCACATACCATAAAATTCACCAATTTAAAGTGGTTGGTTCAATGATTTTTCGTATATTCACAGAGTTGTGCAACCTTCACAATAATATAATTTTGTCATGTATTTTGTCATGATAACAGCTTTAGTGAGATGTAATTCACATACCATAAATTCATAGTTTTAAAGTATATATAATTCAATAGCTTTTAGAATTGTGCAAGCGTGACCAATATCTAATTCTAGAACATGTCCTCACTCTGAAAAGAAACTCCTTAGCAATTACCAGTTACCCTATTTCTTCCTCTTTTCCCGCTGGCCAGAATCCCTCTACCCATGGAAACCACTAATCTCTTTTCTACCTCTACAGATTTAGCTTTTGTGGACAGTTCATATAAGTAGAAATGTGGCCTTTTATGTCTGGCTTCTTTCACTAAACATAATGTGTTCATTTGCTTTGCATCCTTTTGTATGGATGCACCACATTTTATTTATTCATTAATCCATTAATAAACATTTGGGTTTGTCTACTTTTTGGCTAGTATGAACAATGCTATTATGAACATTTATGTACAAGTTTTTGTGTGGACCTATGTTTTCAGTTTTCTTGGATATATACCTAAGGGTGGATTACTGGGTCATATAATAATTTCATTTTAACTCTTTGAGGAATTGCCAAAGTATTTTTTAAGGGAGTGTTATCATTTTACATTCCCACAAGCTATGTATGATGGTTTGAATGTCTTCATATCCTTGCCAACACTTGTTATTGTCTGTCTTTTTGATTATGGCCACCTTAGTGTGTGTAACATGGTATGTCATTGTGGTTTAGATTTCCATTTCCTGTATGTCTAATGACATTGAACATGTTTTCATGTGCTTTATTAGCAATTAGCATAGCTTCTTAGGAGAAATGTCTATTCAAATCCTTTGCCCCTTTATAATTAGATTATTTTATCTTTTTATATTGACTCATTTCTTGCCATTTTAAGATTAAAATATAGACTTGACAGAATAGTAATTTGATAAAACTGGACAAATACTACTCTTTCTGGTTTGCTTTATAACATTCAACTTTAAAAAATTGAAAAGAAAAATATAAGTAACACAGTTTTACCTAAATATCACATGAAAAAGATGGTAAAATTATAAAGAAATGATAGCAATTCATTACATCAAATATTTTAAATATTTTCTAATATCTGATAACTTATGAGATACTTTATATTGTTTGAACATGATATATGAAATCCATAGTTCACTTCTGAATTTAAGTATTGCTTTACAAAATTTGTTGACAATTTTAGCTACTACTGCCTCTGCAGAGCAAAATTTTTCAAAGTTGACATTTATACAGACAAAAACTACCTAAACACTATAAAGTAATGTAATTTGTCATTACTGTCAGTGAAGCATAAATTATGTAAAAAAATTTGATCATAACATTCTGGAAAATTTTTTCTCTCTAAATATATAGTACTTTATGAATTATATGTTTGTATGACTAAAATGAACATCTTCAGCCCATCAACAAAACACTCAACCATGATTCGTAATAATTAAAGCAATTGTTTTTGATATTTTTCTTTCTTTCAATCAAATGAAAACCATATTTTTATACGTTTTTTGATTTCGCTCTACTAATGTTCAGATTGAGATATGAGGATATGTCAATATATTTATATATTATATAGTATATTTATTTGACAGTTTGTTAACTTTATAATTTTTAAATATTTAGACATGTCTATTCATTCTCTCGTAGGCTGGCTTGGTTGTGCCCATTGTTAAAATTCTGTGAATGGATTATGATGCTGTACATTTTATAATAAAATGAATCAGTGAAGAAAGGCTAACTATAAGTCTCTCCTGATCCTGGAAGACCCAAGCTTGGCTTGATGCCCATTATTATGTTGAGAGGAAGAGTCATGAGTATGAAGAAGCAAAAAAACACAGCCAATCTGAAAATACTATCTAGAAAGGAAGTATGTACAGCTGTCACCAAATATTGATATAGATTAAAAACCCCAGAACATTAGTAAAATATATATATACAACTGGAGGAAACGAAGCTCAAATTATAAATGTCTGACACTGTTAGAGGCTTAGTAGTTAGTTCCTCTCTTTTAGGAGGCATGCAGCAGAGTTCAAAGCTATTCCGCCCATAAGGAAGACATATTACTACTGTCTAACGTCCACTACAGATGTGGCAAATAGGGCAGAACAAAAGACCGTGGAGAAAAGTAATGGAATTGAGGATCTCCTGCCAGGGAGCAAAATTAGGGTCTAATCAAGGAACAATTCCACCCCATTCTCACCTCCCAAGGGAGAAGATCCTCACCACCTCTGCTTAGTGGGATTTCAAGATTGTTGTGGATCGGATTAGTCTCTGCCATGCCTCAGGGCAGTTACTATCTCCCTGTTCTGCTATGTATTTAGAGAGCATGGAAAATTAACTTTTTAGTTCATGAATGTCCAGGGCAAAAGAAATCATCATCAAATTTGATGTGGAGTCTACTCAGAGACCCTAGGCTTTGAGCTTGATGCCATGTCGAATGGAACTTTTAGGTTGATTTCTTAAGGGAAGGGTCCAGCCTCCTTTGCATGTAGGAGGTAAAGTGAGTTGAATACCTGGTGACCTGAAGGACAGAAAGTAATAGTTCGCAATGTTGTTCACCAAATATTTCCAGCTTTCAGCCTCCTGGGCACTTGGAGGATTATACATCTGTCCCACTTGTTGAGTGGATTTTGTGACCAGATCTGGCCAGTGCATTATAATGGAAATTAGAAGTCACCTCCAGGATGGAGCTTTCCATATGCAAGACTCAGTGATAACCAGCAATGTTTTTAGATAGTGGCTGCTCTGTCAGCCTTAGCCCAGACAGAGTCACCATGAAGCAAAACTCACAGCCAACCCCCACCTGACAGGAAGATGAGCTAGAAATAACTTTTGTCATTATGACCCATAAAGAGATGGGAATTGTTTATTGCATTATAACGTTTATTGCGTTATAAAATCTGATGGTAATAGTGACATTAAATACATCGGCTTCTTTAATAAAAAAACATTCTCCAAATTAAATGGTTTAACATTCATTGATTAAACTACTGAAGAAATACAATGAATCATGGATATTATCGCAAGTATATTTTTAAAATTTTTTGGTCCTATGATGAACCTCACACTCTGAAAAGTGTGATGCTTTTCCCTGGGAAAATCAAGTTAACATTTAAATTTGAGATCTTTCACTCCATTTATAGTATTTATAGTTACCACTAATGGCACTATGAGTTTAGAATAATGGAAGCTAATGTGGCTTTTTACTTCCAGCTTCTCCCTAGGACGTGTGGCAGTTTCTCTCAATCTTCTGGTTGCTTTCTTAAAACAGCTGGAACTTAATTCTGCAAATACAAAGAGACAACATTGCCCTACAGCTTTTAATAGCCAATTAGGCAAGTTTCAATTTATGAATCCATCTAATATATGATTATAATGGAGTTGTGTTTTTTTTAAAAAAAGGTTTTTAAATACTATGAGTGCTTGTTCACTTTCCTTACCTGAGTAGATAGGCTAAATAAGTTTTAATCCACAACCATAAATAAAAATAAATGTCTTTATTTATTTGAAGAAAAGTAAAATAGCTGTACTGTCATATCTCATATCTGTGTAAATTTTAATAATGTTAAATTAAGGTTTTAGGAATAACAAGTCAATAATTATATAAAATAGTGTCATTGTAAATTAATGAAAACATACCGATTAGGGAAAAAGTGTAAATATCAAAATATCATATGTATGTATCAGAGATATTTATATTACATATATGGTATTATTGCACATGGTTCTTTTGGTTATTAATGGTATATTGACTTGTAGATCTCCCCCCATAACCTATTTCTCTCTCTCTCCATAAACTCCAAATTGGAGGAAGTCATAGAGTTTTCCTTTTTTTTTTTTCTGTATTGAATATTAAAGTAGCAAATACTGATACTAAGATGATCAAGAACTTGGGAGAATAAAGACCATGTTAACTTGAAGTAGAAAACCCCAAAATTAGTCCTTACAGCCTCCCAATTTCCTACAAGAGTGGTTCTCAATGTTGGCTGCACATTAGATCATGTGGGAGTTTTTAAAAATCCTGATACTCAGCATACCCTGAATCAATTAAGTATAAATACTTTGGGGAATGTGGTAATGAATTTTATGTGTCAACTTGACAGGGACATGAGGTGCCCAGATATTTGGTCAAACGTTATTCTGAGTGTTTCTGTGAGGGTGATTTTGGATGAGTTTAATGTTTAAATTGATAGGCTGAGTAAAGCCGATTTGTCCTCCCTGAGGTGGGCAGGCCGCATCCTATCAGGTGAAGGCTCGAATAGAAACAAAAGGCTGACCCTCCCCTGAACGAGTAGTGATTCCTCCTGTCTTGCTGCTTCGTGTTGCAACATTTTGTTTTTCCTGCCTTCAGACAAACTGAAACATCTGCTCTTTCTGGATCTTAAGTCTGCTGGCCTCCAGACTGGAACATACAGCATCGACTCTCCTGGGTTTCCAGTTTGCTGACTGCAGATCTTGGGACTTGTGAGCCAATTCCTTATAATAAATCTCTGTGGATGGATGGATGGATGGATGGATGGATGGATGGATGGATGGACAAATGGATGGATGGACAGGCAGACAATAGACAGACATGAGATTTTATGTGGCCAAGGAAATGTGAAAAGTCATGTATGTCATATGTATGTCATGTTCAAGTGTCAGAGGGTAGATCTCCATATTCTCAAACTGTGATGATCACAAATGTTTTAGAGACAGGACGCTCAGTGGGTCTGGTTCCCGGGATGAAGATGATGTGAAAAAACAATGAAGATGACATGGAATGGAGCACAATTGATCCAGAATGGGCATGAAGCACGAGTGAGAAATAAGCATTATTATTATGGGTTTTCTGTAAGAGCTTTTCAGAATTTTGTTAACATACACATACAGTGCCTGCCCTTACCAACTCCAGGGCCATTCTGCCTTTGGGTTTATTGTTATGTGAGGAAATATATTTTCTTATGGGCTAAGGCCTTTCGGTCATAGTTTTGTTGTTTGAATCTGTAATTATTCAAATCGTGTACCAAGAAAACCTCCCTCAAGCCTTCAAACCCTACTTAATTGCTCATCATCCTTGGGTCTTCCCTGGTATCACAAGACGGCATTATCCTTCTAGCTTTTATTACACAGTTATGCATATTTTTCTCATCACATGGATGAGAATGATTTCTAATATCTTATTTTTATATTCTCTACCCACTAGTCAGCAAGCTTCTGATAGGAAGACTGATATCTTTCCAGTCTTTGTTTCCTTGGCATCTAGACCAGTATCGAGCACTTAAAATAAGGGTCCAACATACATTTTTCTGAACTAAATCAAATGTAGAAGTGGTAATACTTTCACCTGTTTATAATTGTCTTCAATATTTCCTCTGCCTATGTTGAGAATCATATGATACTGTCATAATCTTGCTTCAACCATCAAACATAATTTAGAAAGAATAAGAGAAAAGGAAAATATATTGCCTTTGCCCATAATATTACTCTTTCCATTGTTTTTTTTCTTCCTTCCTGATGCTCCTAGATTCCTTCTTTTATCATTTCCTTTTGTCTTAGAGAACTTCTTTTAGCCATTCAGTAGGGTAGGTCTGCTGGCAAGAAAAATTCTCTTAGCATTCTTTCATTTGAGAATGCCTTGATGCCCACCTCCACAATCTGATTGACATCAGTTGGTTGCTTTTTCTCATTCATGTTATATTTTTCCTGGTTCTTGGCATGATGAATGATCTTCCTATTACATCCTGGACATTTTGTTTGTTATATTAGGAGACTCTTGAAGCTACTTAAATCTTTTATTTTACCTTGTAGTCACCATGTTTAGATTTAGCACGTAGGTTCTGGCTTACTTCTTTGGGCTCTAGTACCAATCACGGCTACGTTTTTGTGGCCTTTGCAATGCAGATCTGGCCTGGTTCGCCATCCTGGTGCTGCCAGACCTCCTGCTCAGTTCCTACTGGTGCTGCTTGTGGGAGCTGAAGTAATCTCCTGGGTCATCTTCTGCCAGGGGCCGGAGGAGAGCCAGAAGAGGCTAGGCCTGGGTCTTATGCCACCGAGAGGAGGGCAGGAAAATCTGATTTCCAACAATGTTGCCTGGGTGTGAATCAGCTTGCTGGCTAGTGTCCCAGTGATTCTGCAGCAGTGGTTAGGTTGGCTTATGGGGACTTTAAAGATGCTGCTTCGGGTAGACCTCAGACAGCTGGTGTCCTGGGTATGAAACAGAGCTTGGGGCTGTCCAATAGGTCTCGCTTCAGCTTGCCCTTTCCTGGCACTGTGTGAGACAGAAAGAAAACCCAGGAAACTGATAGTGTTGTCATCTCTCAGGTCCTGTCATTTGCCAGTCCACCTTCTTTCTAGCTCTCTAAGTCTTTTTGTCATCGTTCAATTATTCCTAGGGCATTTAGTTGTGCTCAGAGGGGAGGGGTGGGAATATGTGAGCTTGTAACATTTTTGTTCCAGAACTGGGAGTCTCCAAGTGCTTTATATATTAACTTATTTAATCTGCACTACTTCTTTGAGGTAGGATAATGTATAACCTCTTATTTCTCACATATAATAGGTAAGAAAGAAAAATTAAAATTAATAAGATCTTGGCAAAGACCAAGAAAGAGGAATATATAGGTGAAGCACGTGCACATATATGTGTGTGTGTGCACATGCATGCACTCAGACATACACACAGATAAGAGTTATGACGGTGCTCCTGAATAGGCTCACAGGTATAGTACCTACTTAAATCACAAAATAAAGCAAGTTGGAATGAATAAACAAGTTATTAGAAGTTATTTTGATATACATTGTTGAATGGCATTAGAAGTCATTTTATTTTTCATAATTTTTCATTACATTGCTTGGGAAAGCATACATGGGAATATTTTTCACTTGTGTTACAATCACAATGAAGAACACACAGATTTATGAGTTGATATTTCTTAGGTAATAAGATACCACTAGTTAGCAAGATGTAGAGCAATATTTCTGGGCTTTCAGACATTGTATTTATTGAAAAGTTAAACTTCTTTGTTTATACTTACAGATTCTTCTTTATATAAATTTTCCCCTAAATTTACATATACTTGCTTTTTATTCGTGTCTCATATGTTGTAGAACTTCCATGGTGCTTTGGTGGAAAATATTCTTTGTGTCTTATATAACTAAGGAGAGTGTATTGTCAGTCATGAAAAAGAAATGAAATCAACCCATTAATATGAAAAGGAAATAAAAAGGGTTGGCTCAAGTCAGATTATATTCACCCGTGATTCTCTGCTACATGCTTTTATGTTGTTTTTGGCATTCATTTTTGTCAATTAAAATAATAACCATAATGCCGATAGGAGTATTAATACATTATTTTAGTTTATATAGTTATTTCTCATATATTATTTTCATTTCATTATTGTGAGTTTCTTTTGGTTCATGAATTAGTGAGAGGCCTAGTGCTTTGGACCTCGGCTGCTTGAATTAAGATCTTGGCTCTAGTTTTTCCTAGCTGAATGACCTTGAACAAGTTATTTAACCTTTCTTGGCTTTATTTCCCTCATCCCTAAGCTAATGTGGGCAAGTTATTCAACCTTTTGCCCCTCCACTTCCTCATCTATAAGATAATACAGTTTTCAAGGGGGATTAAATGAGGAAATAAAGTAAAACACTTGAAATAATACCAGCATAGAGTAGACACTTAATACATATTACTTATTGCTATCTTCATTTCATACACGAGGACCATCTGGTTGAACAGAGAGGCAGAAGCAAAAAATGGATATGCAGCATATCTTGTACTAACTTAATTTGTATTAAAATGAAATGTATTTAAATTTCCTTTAAAAGTTTGCAGAATTGCATTTCAGAGCTAAAGAGAGTGGAGATGCTACTGAGGAAGACATTTACTGCATGTCACAGAGCAGCCACTTCGCAGCTCAGAGTTCTTATCTTTACAACATCCCTTTGAATTTTAAGATAATCATTTAGGAAACTATGACCTTGGTATACTGAATAACCACCTCTTTGGATTAAGGCCAAATTGGACCTGCCACATGTTTTTGTATTGCTAGGGAGCTAAAAATAGGTTTTCATATTAAACTTATGATTGATTTGATGATAAGGAACACTTACTTTGGATCCCAATTAAATAAAGTGTTATCCTTCACCCACCAGAAAGGAATTTCATAATTCTTATTAGTAGGTCCATATGATAATAAATTGTGATCAGTTGTTATGTTTTTAATTATAGTTGTAAAATATTTGTGGAAATTGGTTTTCTTTCTTTAATGTATTAAGTGTCTACATAATATCCTTGATTTTGCCTATTGGCCGGTAAAGCCTTAAATCCAACCCTTGGACTAAGTCACTAATGTGACTCTTTGCATGAGAAAGTGGCTTTTTGGCCATCAGGCAGGCATTTACTTTGAATTATGGTTTTCCAATAGCGGTTATGAACTTCCTCTGTTAATCAGATTTGATTTTTATCTAAAATATATAATATTTAGCTTTGGGATTTACGGATATTTATTTTGAGTTTATGTTAGACTACAGCAAATTTCTTTGTAATTTTAGCATGATATTATGACCCTGTAGCAGAAAGGTCAACCTTTTTTTGAAATTAGCAGAAAGAGCCTGCCGAAGGTGTCAGGGGTTCCTGTCTCTTTTTTCCCAAGTAACACAGAAAGATTTTTAAATTTTTTTTCTTCAGTGAAAAGTCAGAAGGCACATTTTTAGACTTAGTCAAAAGATTAGGCAATTTAAAACTATTTACAACGGTATTTCCTTTTCTTCAATTGTTAAATTCTTGAAAATTTATTTTAACCCAATAAAACTATTAACGTTTTTTCAGTGTATTTTCCCTTGGGCTTTTAAATGTTAATGAGTTTTTTAACTTGCATCATTGACTGTTAACTATTTCTTTTACCTTTTTTTTGTTCTTGCCCAAGTATTTACATATTTAATGTGCAAATGTCACTTCACCCTCACCTCCCCAATACACTTTTAATTAGATGCAGAACAAGTCATTGCATAGTGCACGCAGATCACAGAATTTGAGGAACGGTTTATTATGATATTTATAAAATGGGATTTGGTGTGAGGCCAGAATATGGATTCCTATTTTGCCACTTAATATCTGTATGAATGTGACCAATTTAATGTGAGCTCCAGTTTTCTTAACTACAAGTGAAGGATAAACATAATCTCTAACTCAAAGGATTGTTGTGAGAATTAAAAGAGCTAAGATATACAATGTAATGAACCAGTATTTGGAACACAGCCATTACTTAATAAATATAGTTATATTATTAATGAGAACTGGGGAGAATTTATGGTTCAACTGCTCTCATTCCAAAATTATATAAATGAGAAAAACGAAGGCCAGACAATCTAAGTGATATATCTTCAAAGCTTCCCGAGAATTCTCACTTAGCAGCACATCCGGGTTGCAAACTTCTCATTTTCATGTCGCTACCCCTCTAACAAGCTATTTTATTATGGCAGTGGAAAGTCAACTTCACCCCTCCAAAGGAGGATTGTGGGAGAGAATTATCATGATCCACATCCATCTCCACTCTCTTGTTCACAGAATACTGTAGGTCTGCCCAGGGCTTGATCTTCCTTCTATTCTTATAGTACAGCCCCAGCCCTACCCTTCCCAAGGTTTCCCAGGCCTCAGAATAGGAAGCTACTTGACATAACAATAGTTAATGGAAATATCTACTCTAGCATCACATTACAAATACATATTTTAGAAATGTTCATTTATTAATAGTAGTATTGATAAAAATAATAATGTAAAATAATGATATAAAAAATAATTTATTTAATGAGCACCTAACTCTATGCCAGACACTGTGCTGTGAGCCTGAGAGAGATATCATCTTAATCTTCACAATAATCATGAAAAGTAGGTATCGTTATTTCCAAGCATAGGTAACATTAAACTGGAAATAAAACAAGTATAATAAATTTAACTGGCTGAGATACAATCATTAGAGCAGCTTGCTGAGAAAGGAGCTCTTGCCACTTCTCAAGGCCATGGCTTTGGAAAATGAGCCTAAGCTCTTGCTGCCTGTGTGGGGCTGTACATGAAAATATTTTGGTGCCCCCTAGAGGTTATCGGGAGTGTGCCATTGTCAAATGCCATGCCAGGGAATGATGAGAAGCTGAAGCCAATTCAGCAGACCCTGCTGGGGGTTTGGTTCTCCATCTTTTTGTGGCTCAAATAGAGCCACAGAGAAGCACTAGAGAATGGTGGCTCTCAGACTTCAGTGAATGTCAAAACCGCTTGGAGAGCTTGTTAGAACCCAGATTTCTGGTCTCCACCCCTAGAGTTTCTGATTATGTAGATCTGAGGTGGGGTCTGAAAATTTGCATTTTTAACTAGAATACATGGTGTTTCTGATGCTCCTGGTCCATGGACCACACCCTGAGAACCACTGCCTTAGAGAATCATCTCAAAGTTTACGCCAGCTTCAGAAGCTGCTTAGTTTTCAGTATCCTCGGGGTGCTGGTGCTGTGACTCCTAGTTCTTCCCTGTTCTCTTCGAATGACAGTAAACTGCACAGAAAGATGTGAACATCTGTGTAAGAGTTATGGTTCCTGGTGAACTATGGATCCCTTGACCCCTGAGAATTCCAATGGCTCCATAGATTGGGTTGAGTGGTAGGGGAACCAGTTGAGGTTTGAGTTCAGAGAACTCAGGTTCTGGTTTCAGCTCTGCCATTTAATCAGTCCTAACTAAAGACCAACATCCTCACCTGAACACAAATAAAATAGCAACCATCTACCATTACACTGTGGTTTTAACTCTATCAAATAACTTGGCACTTAAGAGGCATGAAACATTTTAGTTAAATCTCATTCTCCAATGATGTTAGGGTTTCATATCTATATTTCCTATCTGTATTTCCAATACAGAGATGTTGTAAGAAGAAAATTATGATGAACATGAATGTCTTTTGCAACAATGGAGAATCGTGAACACGCAAGCAGTTAAATCCACAGAATTATTCTATTTCATGAATTTAATCAATGCTATTACTGTTATTTTCGTTTGTTTTCACTAATATTTACCTCTTTTTCATCAATTCTCTTTTCTTTTCCTCCCCACACATATCCCAAATTCACAAACTTCATTTCTTCACAGAAAATGCTAATGGAGAGAATGCTTGCTTTTTCATTTTTTTAAGTGTATGAGTTTTTAAATGCCTAAATTGTTTTCTAAATTATTTTAGTAACTGGATTTTTTTTTTTTTTTCTCAACGTAATAGGAGACTTGAATGTTGACTAGTGGATTCCACCTACGTTTAGTCCGGGTCAGGATTTATGGAGACCTCATGTGGTGATGAGAGGCACCACAGAAGCTTTGGTCAGGATAGGTGTACCCAGTCAGGAACTTGACTCATCTGGGAACAACGTACTCTAGAAAGAATTAACACCTAGAAGTTAATGGTACTGCAGCATGCAAGCCCTCCCAAAGACATGCTGCATTAATACTAAAGAAATAATACAATTTATTTTTTTAATGAGAAACCTGGTCCCTGACATATAAGTTTCTCTTTATTAACTGAAAAGTTGATGACACAAAAATTAATGTGCCACATCTCTCAGGAAACGATTGCAGTCTTCCTCTTTTTCTTTAATGAAATCCATTGGACATATCTTTTTATTTAAATTTGCATCAAATTAAAAAAAATGTGTTTCTATAGGTCTGTCGCTATGAATGTTATTTCCAGCTCTTTTCTTGGTTTTACTCAGAATGGAAAGTGAGTCAGAGAGAGAATTGAACTTGAACTCATGTCTATGACTCGCGTGACACATTGCATGTGCAATGATACAAATAGCATTATTTATGAATATTGGAATGCAGAATGTTTTTGCAATTAAAATAGAGAGCAATGATTCTATGTAGTAGATAAAGTTGAACATAAATACGTCTTGTTGCTGACAAGGTATCAAAACTGTGAAGTTTAATGAATATGGTGGTAAATATATTTTGACCACATAATTTACTAGCACCGACTAAAGAAAATTCACTGGGGATGGAAGGAGGCAGAGAGGGATGGAAGAATATTCATCAATGATGGTACTTGTTCTTTATCTTATTTTCCTTACAAGAAAATGTGACTGTGGCTTCTACTTTCTCCTTAAGGAAGTTACATAACAGACCTTTAAACTAAAATTTAGAAGGACAAGTAAATTAATAAATGTTAAATACTTTAAAGTTTTTAAAAGAACAGAGCAATATAAATCTATGGCATTAAAATTAGTAATCCTAACAGTTCCAATTCAGTTATCTAATGGGCACCCTGTCTTTGGAAGTGTCCTCCAAATGGCTTTAAGTTTTCCAGGACAGTCAAAATGACATAGGTAGAGGTAGCTATTATGAAAAGACATTTTGGAAAACTTAATTTAGGAAAAAAAGTTAATGAGAATATTGGAGAAATTTCAGATTGAGTCTATTCTTGTGTTAAATAAATCGGTCGATTTCAGGGCACCTACTATGTGTCAGGCATATCATTAGATGCTAGTAATAAAACAAGGAATTGGACAGATCCTCTTGCTTTCAAATAGGTGACAGATAATTATACAAATAATTATCACACTGTGAGATTGGCTGGGGGCTTGCACATATTCCTGTGAAAGCCCTGTCAGGTAGAATGAGAAAAGAGGAGGTATGGTGTTTAAATTCATGCGAAGTTGTTGACTGATTTAGTTGTCATTTCAAACCAATAGCGACATTGGTTTTGTCGAGGGGTGGGGGGTAGGGAGAGAGTGGTAGCAGTTGCCAGACACACATCACATTAAAGAGACAAAAAGAAACAAGGAAGTTCTCTTCCAAAACATAGTGAGTAAAAAATATCCCTAACTTCCCCGAAATAAAGGAAACCTTCTGGTACAATGTGCGTTGCTAGGGATTTTTTTTTTTTCTCTCCTTTCCCTCCTAAGTGAGTAAAACCACACGCACACACAGATTCCAGCTCTTCGAGTTCTGTGAGCGTACTGTATATTCGATACACCAAATAGGTATGGCGTTGTCAAGTGTGTGACTATAAGGAAAGGGTTAAACGGAAGAGGGTGTCTCGGAGATGGGAAGGCTGGCTGGAAGGTTGAAAATCACTGTTTTCTAACTTGAAAAAACTCTGAACTTTTAAGCTCCCCAAAATACACATGTGTGTGTGTCTGTGAGCGCAGGCAGATCTATTTTGGTAGATTTTTTTTTTTTTTAAAATCATAAACTCTTGCTGCGCTGCAAACACTGAGCAGCCCCCTTTAGGATCGCGTGGCAAAAGCTGCAGCACAGCCACTGGCAGCGATATTTGTGAGCCGCGTTCACAGCCTCCCTCGCCTTATTCCCTCGCTGAGAACCACCATATCTGAGCCTGGGTCACCTCTGGGGCCCTGGAGCTCCGGGCGGGGGTCCGGGAACCTCCTTCCTCCTGCAAACTTTGCGGGGCGTGGGAGCGAGGGCGCGAGCCGGGGCGCGCGGGAACGCGCCTCCCGCCGCCGCCGCCTGGCGCGGGCAGCCCCGGCCTCACCTCTCCCCCGCGAGGTGCGGGATCCCAGCGCGCAGCCAGTGGGCGGTGCCGGGCGGCGCGGGGCGGGGCCAAGGGGTGGGGGCTCCGCGGGGTATAAAAGGCCCGCGCCGGCTTAACTTCTGACTTGGGGTTATTTATTTGGGGAGCGTACGGACGGCGGAGGCTGTGGGCGGCGGCGGCGGAGGTGGCTGCCGCAGACAGTGGTTAAAAACAGGCGGCGGCGGGCGATGCGAGCGCCGTGGATTTCGGGCGCAGGCGGGAGCTGCCGAGCTTTCCGGCCACGGCGGGGGTGCTGAGGAGAAAGGGGAGCGTCGGGGGGCCCGCAGCCGGCTCCAGGGGCTCGGGCCGTGTTTTTGTTCGGCTGCGCTCAGCGCCAGGCAGCCTAAGCGAACAACTCCAGTTACAGCAACAACCCACCTTCCCGCAGCCGAGCGAGACTAGGGCTGCGGCGTCCGTCCTATTGTTTAGACACTTGCCAGGAGCTCGGGAGTCAGCAGAGACAGCGAGTCCCCGCTGCCCGTCGCCGCCTTCCCTCTCCCCCACTTCCCTCCCTGGAGAAGGAGAAGCGGAGAGCAGCCGGGAGAGGGGAAGGGGCTGCGAGGAGACGGGCTGCTCGGTGACTTCGGTAGCCGAGTCAGGTGCAGCGCCCGGAGCCGGGCGGCGTCGCTACGTCGGCGGAAGGACTCCCACCGCGGCCGTGGCGGACGGGATCCAAAGCCTGGGAAAAGTTGCTGCACTTTGAGAAGGACCCACTTGTGGGTCTCTGTCGAGGGGCAGCCAAGGGGCTGCGCCCGCCTCGGAGCCCGCTCTTGTTTCTTCCACCTTTGCCATCAGGTGTCTGCTGCGGAACTGCGCTGTATCCGGGAGACGAGAGGGGCTGACACACGCGCGCACGCGGGGCTGCCATTCAGCTGCCTCCTGGGCTCTCCTCGGAGTAACGGATCCCACGGGCCCGACTGCCATCTCGCCACCCCCCAGGACACCCCGGCAGGACCCAGAGTGCGGACACCTCCAGCTTGGCCTCTCCACTCCTTGCGACCAGCCTACCTGCAGCCACCTCTCTGTCCTCGCAGGAGCTCTTGTCCTTAACTTGGCCTCTTGGATTTCCTCTGCCACGGTTGTGACTAAAGGATATTCCTGCCGGCCAGGGCGGCCCCATCGCCCTTTTGTCTTTCCTGCGTGACCTCGGGGAAGGCCCCGGTGCGGAGCGTCGCCAAGGACGCCGGGCGGAAGGCGGGATTGGGGAGACAACCTTCCGCGAAGTGCGTGTGTGTTTGCAAACTGCTCTCGACTGTCGGGAGACTGCAAGGTCCGGTCTGGGCTGCGGAGGAGCCTCCGGCCGGGGCGAAGCCGCGTGAGTGAGCCGCACTGGGCTGCGCGCCCGCCGCGTGCGCCCCCGCGCGCCATGCCCAGTCTCCCGGCGCGCTAGGCTCCTGGCCCGCAGGGCTCCTGCGCCTTCTAGCCCACTTTGATCAAGGCTACCATTCTTGAGTACCCCTCTTCTGCCTTGTACCCTCCCCGCTGGAATCTGATTTGTAGAGGGGGTCCGTGGAATCCGAGCATCTTTTCTCGGCACAACTGGCTCCTGCATCTTCGCAGCTCCTGGGAGCGAGCCCCAGCTCTTTTACCGCCAAGTTGATCTTTGCGACGCGTGGATCTCCTCCCCGCTGCTCTGGGGTCTCCTTGTAGCCTTGGTCAGGTCGATTGATCTTCAGGACTTAAAGTTGCCTAAAGAGCGCCTGCCCTGCTGGAGGAGGGTGGTGGGAAGGTGGGAGGCGTGTACTTGTGTCGGCTCTTCTGCCTTGAATATTATAACTGCTACTTCCATATTTTATGCACATTTACCCGGACACTCTGGGTTGTTAGCCCTGCACCAGACACTGGGCCTCAGACACAGCGCGATTCGCGCGGAGCAGCAAGCTAAAAAGAAACGCCCTGCACTGGCTAGCAAGGAGGCGGCAGGGGAAGATGCGCGGCGCCGGCTGGCAGACGCTGTCCCTGTCGCTGGGGTTAGTGCTGGCGATCCTGAACGAGGTGGCGCCGCAGGCGTGCCCGGCGCAGTGCTCCTGCTCGGGTAGCACGGTAGACTGTCATGGGCTGGCGCTGCGCAGCGTGCCCAGGAATATCCCCCGCAACACCGAGAGACTGTGAGTATGGGGTCTTCTTACGCCCCCCCCGCCCCTATTGGGGTCCCGCACCCGTAGCTTGGCGACTGGAGGGACAGGTCCCTGTGCCTGGGTCAGCCTTCGCGAGCTCTCCTGCACGCGCAGCCTGGGACTGAAGTCTCCAGGAGGGCGAAGGACTGGAGGGCGCTGCCTAAGGAGGGGCCACTGCCCAAAGAGGGGCGGGCCCGCTGGCAGCTGTGCTTGGTCCCTTCCTCCCACTGCCGTCTTGCCACACGCAGTTTGGTGCTCTCGGATTCTCTGGGGCTGGGGAGGCGGGGAGATGGGGGACAAGTACTCGCAGATGCCCGGGGCAAGGGAGACGCGACTTTGTTCTCCAGACTCCGTGAACAGAGTCGCCTTGCGGGTGCCAAGACTCGCGGGTCAGTTTCAGGGCCGAGTCTCCACTCTTGCCGCGGGTTGGCGCGGGGGACTGGAGGGGGTACTCGGAAGCGAGAAACCTCCGCTGCCCGGCTTTGTGTCGCCCTCCTGGGGACGGAGGGAGGCGAGAGGGGGTCGTGGGGCGTTTGGGTCCGCCCGGGGGAGCTCACGGACCCCAGAGGGCAGGACGCCCCGGAACGGCGCCAGCTCCGCGGTGGCGGCGCGCAGCCCCCACCCGCACGACGTTTTCCCGCCCCCCACGTCCCCCCAGGAGGAGGAGGCGGCAGTGGGCCGCAAGGGACCTATCCGAGTTGGCGACTGCAGAGGAGGACCACGTCCCGTCATCTAGGCGAAGTTAGGGCTGCCTCTCCAACCGGACCCGGCCGAGTCGGATCTGACTGCCGCGGCGACCTCGCGGCCCTCGGCTGCCCCCTCCGGCCCTTCCTGCGGAGCCCCAGTGCCCCGGTCCACCTTTCTGGCAGTTTCCGCCTCCCCTCACGTGGCAGCGGCTCCCCTGCCTTCTCTTCGCGCTCCGTTGCCCGCAGACATCCCCGCCCCCCTGTCTCGGCGAGTCTCTAATGAAGAAGTAATCGCAAGGCTGGTGTTGACTGCCCACGCGCTCCTAGTTGGGCGCTTCCCGACTTCAGGGAAGTGGAGCATGGAGGCCATTCCCTTTGTGACCGCCGAGGCCGCCGACCGGCGCTGCCCAAGCGCCCCGCGCGCTGCACTCGCCGTTGCGCGTGGCCCCGGCGGGGGCGGGACAAGGGCGGCGGGGGCAAGCGCCCCGGACTCGACTCGCGGGCCTCTACGCCCCGGGGTGTGAGGGTTGCGCGCCCCGGGAGAGGACCAGCTCCGAACCGCGCGTCTCCGCCCGCGCTGCACGCAGCGCCTCTGTCGCGCTTATTTAATCCCTTTCCCTCGCCCTCAGTTTAAAAGGCCAGAACTGAGCCCTTTTTCCCTTTGCTACTGGCTCCCTCCTCCCCGCCCCAGCCTCAGTCCTACCCAGGCGGGAGCGCAAGTGGGGGCCTTAGCAAGGGTGTCGTCAAAATGTGACCTACAAGATTTGTCTGGGATGAGGGGAATAGGGACTCAAGTTATGTCCAATAGTCGGTAAAAGACTCCCAGAACTGTAGGAACAACTTGATGGTACTTTGCTCGGCATGGAAAGTGTGTTGGGGAGGAAACTGCAGAATTCTGCTTTAGCAGTTATTTCATGCGATTCAGAACAGTTTAAAGTTTAAGCACGAACATGTCTTACTCAACAAAAAGGGACAACATAGCAAGTGAGTTTGAGGTCCTTGGGGCGCGAGCGGCGGGGGGGGGGAATCCCTATAAGGAATCTATAATGAGTTTTCAGAAAACAGTTTACTCAGTGCTGGCTTATGAAATTCTATCACTGACACAATAAACACATTAAATGCAGATTCCAAACACGATGTTTTAAAGTCCAGGTAAGAGAAAACGTACTTCCGTGAAGGAGAATGTTCAGACCGCAGCACAGCCTGCTTCTACTTGAAATGATTGGAACCAGGGCAAGTTTAGATCTTGACCTAAGATGCCAGACAAGGAACTGTGGCTCTAGAGGAAACATGGTGCTGAAATTTGAGCAAAAAAAAAAAAAAAAAAAGTCAGGGCCTGAATACTATTTCCATTATTCCCCCCCGCTTGTAGTTTTCACTTTACAGTCACAGCGGGGTTCCCGGAGCTGCAAATGAAGAGTTTAGTTTTCATACAAACATAGAATTGTTGTAAGGTAAATGCCTGTAAATGCAAGTCTTTGAAGTGCCGCTCTTTTGATGGCACTCTTAACCTTTTTCTTCACTTTAGGAAGTTGAGCCACCATGCCACCTAAGGATAGGGTTCTGAATTTTTAAAATTTCTTCCTGAATCCTATTAGAATATTGTTCATTCAACTTCCTGAAGTGAACTTTTTTTGGGGGTGTGCCGAACAATAATAGTAAATATCAGAATACCTGTTAAATTAATATTCATGTCCTTATAAAAAGAAGTTGAAAGCACTCCTACACACACACACACACACACACACACACACACACACACACACACGAGAGAAGTTTTTTGTGTGATAACATAATCACTTCATTTTCTTGTCACATGCCAGCAAGCACGGACTCTGCAAATTTGTTAAGAATCGTTTCTAAAAATTTCTTTCAGAGGTTACTCTTTCTCTCTTTTACTTTGTAAACTACTTTAGTATTTGGAACTGATCTTTAATCTTAAAGTTTTTATTTAGTTTACATTTTCTTTGTTTAACCAGATATTGATAGAAATAAAATGGAACTTTCATTTTCTTGTTTTCTCTTAGAGATTTGAATGGAAATAACATCACACGGATTACGAAAACGGACTTCGCTGGTCTTAGACACCTAAGAGTTCTGTAAGTATTTTATTTTCTTGTGTTTTCAAGAATTGTCTTTTATTTATAAAGGTTGCATGTTTTGAATCATTACTTGTCTCAGTTTCAAAAACTATCCTGATGACAGAAATATAAAAATTTACAGGTCTTGGTTTCCTTTTTTTGTTTATCACTGTACTAAAACTTTTAATAAAAATATAGCCTTTTATTTTAAGGTTGGATACAGGCCATAGAAACAATGTTATAGAAATGATCTAAAATGTTTGGTATACCATATCCTAAGTGCCTTATATGTATAAAAATATAGAATAATTGCTTTCACAATATAAATAAGTAATGTGAGACATTTGGTACACTTAGAATTTGAGATTAACTAGAAATAGTTTAAGTGGCTCTGCATTTTATTATTGCTAACATAGAAATGTTCAGCTTTTTCTAGCAAAAAACAGATATAATTTCTAAAATTATAAGCAATCCAAGTTTTCACAGAAGTTTTGATGGGAAAAGTTTATAAAAGTACATTGGTCATATTTTGAATTATTTCTTGTATTTTATATCTTTGTAACTTTTATAAAATTGCTGCAATATGATTGGGTTAAATTACTTATGAGTGAACCATCATTCGAGATTCAATGTAATGTAAAATCGCTTTTACCCACAGACTTGTAAATATTTACATCACAATGAGCATATGCTTTTGATCATTGTGCGTTCAGTATTAATCTTTTAGAAGACACATTTTGACCATTATGAATTCTTCCTATTTCTGATGTATACCTGTAAGCGAATTGAAGTATGTGCATGATGAAATACTGTATATTGAGTCTCTTCGATAAAAACTCCGTTGAAAATCAGTTTACCAAAAAGCATCCATCAAAGCTGTACTAACATGGGTTATTCTTCAGGATACAGTATGATTCAGAGTTTTTGACTGGTAAATTTTACAAGAAACTGCATTAGCATTTTTAAAGAAAGTTTTGTGATGTGGTTTCTATTTCCCCTCCCTGATTTCTCTCAAGTATATCACCATTAAATCTAATATTGGATTTCAAACCAGAGCAATATGTAACTTTCTAAAGGGAAAGAGGTTATAAGTTTTCAGTTGCTGAATTGAAATTTATTCAGACAGTGAGTGGTAACATTAAGACTCTGTTATACTTTGCATTTTAGTCAGCTTATGGAGAATAAGATTAGCACCATCGAAAAAGGAGCATTCCAGGATCTTAAAGAACTGGAGAGACTGTAAGTATTTTCAATTCCAAACTTATGATGACATAAATATTGTAAAAAATACTTGAATTTCAAGGACTGTGTCTTCAATTTTGTGTCTTACTTAATCTTTGAAAGTTTACAGAAACAGGAGGTTGAATAAGCGGTTTTCAGACTAATTTATAAACAGACATTGTAGAATTTTTGCATGAATAATACTAATTCAAAATAAAGCTCAAAAATGCAGACTTAACTTTCTGTAGACATTTACTTCCTTGATAACCATTGTGTTGACACTTCGAGAAGTGTATGGTTTTCTTATTGTTCATCTAGTCTGTTTCATTTACTTCTGTTGGAAGCAAGGTGCGACTTTATTTGCACTTATGGTACATGATGGAAAAATTTAGCTGATAGTTATTTTCATTTCCATGCTATGTGTGTCCTTAGTGACATTTAAAGAAATATTTTAAATTGGTAATGATAAAGATTTGCTTTCTGATATATAACACTTGTGGTGAATATTGTTAATGACTGCTATTCACAATTTTATTTCATTATTTTAATAGAAGCTTTCTACATATTTCTGCTGAAAAAAATTAAAAATTAGTAGAAATATAAGTAAGAATTATGTTATTGCAGAGTAGTCATTTTAACATTGATTCTTTTTTTCCTCCGAGAAAATCAAATGCAAACTTAAGACCTATCTCTCTCTCTCTCTCTCTCCCTCTCTCTCTCTCTCTCTCTCTCTCTCTCTCTCTCTCTCATCTATCATATCTATCATCTATCTACATATATATATATATATTTTTTTCACTTGAAATCTTAAGGATTGATATATATTACCTAAGGGCCATTATTTTATGTCTACATTGTATATCTACAAAAGACAAAACCGCTGTAATAAGTAGGATAAGTTACTTTGTAATTTGATGTATGAATTCCATATCTCATATGTCTTGATAATTCAAGTTTAGTAGGTTTGCATTTTAAGGGAAAATGCAGCTCTATTACAAGTAGCAATAATTATTTTAATAAGTTTCCATGCCTGCTTTAATAGGCACTTTAGGTAAAAATAAAACATTTATTTAAAATAAGAAAAAAGAACTTCATTTCAGGCTTAGCACATATTCACATTCACAGGGCCCAAGGGCAAAAGTTAATTCTGTGTAATTGTCTCTAAACAGAAAAACGCTTGTCGGCTCCTAGGGTATTTGTAAATATATAGGGTACATTTTTATCACCTCAAGGAAATTAAACACAGAGATATCTAATTTATTTTACTATAAAATTTTGTCCATGATAGATCTTATAGGGAATTTAATGTGGAATACAAAATAAATTTAAAATTAATACTTTGAGCTAGTTTGGGGGGATAGGAATAAAAATAAGGTAAACATTGGTTAAATTCATAACTAAGTTCCTAAGTTCATAACCTATCTCTTAATATACAGAAATACTCTGAAAGTATGTATTCTTTGATCTCCTTCATAGGCTTTGTGACTAGCTAATTCCTAGCGAGTACCTTGTAAAGAGAGGTATTTTTAATTCAGCCATTCAAAAAAAATTATCAATGTAATTTTAATGTTTGGTGAGGTGAACAGACAATATAAAATTATCATTTAAACATTAACCCTTTTTTTCATGAATAGCTTGACTTAACTAGTAGTCATCACAGGAAACAGAAGTGTTTTGATTCTCAAAAGACTTCCAAATTATTAAAGGAAACTTGACGGTTTTTCATGCCGTCTCCATTTTGGTTATGTTATAGTTTACAGTATTTTCAGAAACACTCGAACAAAAGAAACTTTCTCATTGTTTTCCAAGCCACTGTGGAGTATCAGCTGAACTTTCATCTTGAATAAATTAACTTCTCCTAAAAATTATTAACCAGATGCCTTATGATCTGAAATTCGATTAGAGTAGTAAGTAGGCACTAGTGTTTGACTTTGGCTTCTCCTGGGAATGTCACTCCCTCTCAGAAGAATTTTCTGTTCTACTAAGATGCAGTCAGATGTTGCAGAGTGGGAGGAGGTTTTGTGATTTTGAATGAAAACTAATATATATGCAGGACTTCTTTAAATCACCCCAGCTGTTGGCCGAGAGCAAATATTTCATATTTGTGAGGAAAAGCTGAGAAAATTCCTTTTGTTTACAACTGCCAAGTCCATCTGATGGAAGCACATTGTTATCTGACAGCCAATTCATCTCCTTGAGACTCAGGAATTCAAAACCATTTCTTAGGAACATTGTGGATACACTTTTCAAATATTTATTTTTTAAAATACATTAAATGTCATGGCAGTCTTGCTTAAGAATGCATTCAAGTTATGGTGAAACAAACTATTTTAAATTTCGTTCACATAGTATTTAAAAAAATTTTAAAAAGTTAACCTGGAGAGTTCCATAATCAGATTTCTATGGCCTGTGGTATGTATCCTTCTTTTAGTTTGGTGATGTCATTAACATCACAAAAATCACCTTATTATTATTTTTTTTTCAAAAAGCTGCAAGAGACAATGTAGGAGAAAGGAAGTAATCAGTGAATTAACTTTTAACTAATTATATGTTGTGTGAGCTCACATGGTTTTTAGCAATTTAGTTGCGAATTTTTTAATTGAAACTCTAAATTTTGAGCAGGTGTATAAATGCAAGTTTATCTTGTAAATGCCATTCATGCAGTATTTATAGTAACCTAATTTTCATTCTTTGTGAGAAGAGCAAAACAAAACATTAATTTTGTTTGTGCGCAATTTATGGTTCTAAGTTATTTCTTTTTTGTTTTAAGAAGATAAACGTCAGAACAATTTCAAATGATATTTTGTGACTATTTCAAAATTGTTTTTTCTTTTTATTTCATGTCGATAGAATTTTAACTTCATCTACAGAGAGAAGACAAATCTGAAACCAGAAGATAAGATCTGTTCCTTTTTAGAAATGCACCTTTTAATCTATAAGTAACAGGGTCATGTTGTCAAGTTGAATTTAATTTTAGCATAGAATAAGAAAGTCATTGTTTGTAAGTCAAAGCATTATAGCTACAAGAGAAAGATTTTTTCCACGTCAAAGAATCGATGATATACAATTCAGTGAAAACGTCGAAAAGTAGATGAACATTTAAATCTTCACTCCCTCTTTCCCTTCATCCCTCCTCCCTTCTTCCCTTCCCTATTTCCCTGCCTTGTCTCTCGTTTCTCTCTCTCTTCCATCTTCCCTCCCCTGTTCCCTCCTTCCCTGTCTCTCTCTCTCCCTCCGCTCCCCTTACTCCTTTCTTTCTATTGTATAGAAAACAACATCAGACAGACAGATCGTAGTCAGAGTATACTTATGAATCATTGTAAAAGAAATAAGTTTTAATCATGCTTACACACCATAAGCACACATTACTTCCTGTTTTGACAGTTTCTTGCTATTCTCCCAGAGCCAATACATGCAGTGACAGATTTCCATGGATGCTCTGTGTTGCCAGTAGTACCTGCTTATCTGGAATGAAAATGAAGCTTTGAGAAGGTGTCTCATGTAGATTGTATTTAGTGGGTCTCTCGTGTTGTTTAATGGAAATGTTCAGATGAAATCTAGTGTACTTAAGTGACTAGTTAATTCAATGGAAAGTAAGAGAAACAAACTACAAATAAGCTACAGTAAAGAACTGAAACATTTAGAAAATATACTTCTTTTTTATACTTCACAGACAATACTTGTTTATATCTGCAATAAAGTCTCCATGCAAAATTGTTAATTCAGGATACTTCTTGGCTGGTACATAATGTCTTAGAGGGTTAAAAAAAAAATCACATGGAGACCCATGACTTTTGTATACTGGTGTAAAATTCTGTTGTTCACTTATAATTTATGAGATTATGCTGTAGTCATCAAAGTTCTGTTTTATGGTTTTTCAGGGAAACCCAGGCCACTTCAGTGTTTCATGAGTGAAAATCATCTGCTTTTATGAGCCTCTCGATAACGCAAATGCAAGAGTGCGAGAATGTTTTTGAAAGTTTTTAGGGTCTTAAAAAAATTTTTTAGGAAAGTCTGTCCTAAATGCAATGCAAAATAAAATGCTTATATGCCTAGATTATGTTAATTATGTTAATGGGAACCAAAAACATACCATAGAAAACTTTGGATATTAGGCTTTTCATTAACTTTGCAGCCTTTTTAAAAAATTTTTTTTTACCTTTTCAATAAAGAAATTGCAGAAGTGAAAAAGGCAAGGGTTTGTTCTTCTTTCCTTACCAATAACATGTAAAGATGTACTTTTTAAACAAATATTGCTTGAAATGCTCCAAGTTTTAGTCTCTTGGGATTTGAAATTACAATTTTCCTACTAACTGTGTCATTTTATATTTATTTTTACTTGAATAACGAGTCCTGAAAATATTATTAGAATGAAGCCATGTGAGGAATCCTGGAAAACAAACCTCTTCCCTTAGATGTTTTAAATTTCTTCCAAGATGATACAAGAATACCCATTTTAATCTCCAAAAGCCTAAGTCCCTTTCTGGTGGAGCCTCAATTTGACTAAGCACTATGCCGTGATGAAAGGCTATGTGAAGGGCACATTTATTATTGTTTGAAGGTGGTGCTGAATGAGTTCTGTGTGCTCGCACCTTTCATAAGCATGCGGCAGCCAGTGGGAGGCCGAGGCTCCAGAAGTTCCGTTGTCGGTCCTTGCACCTGAGTTCAGGTAGAGGCTACGTGGTGGAACAGGTCTAAAGGGAAGTGCCACGTATCCCCTGTTCACCAAGCGTGTGGAGACTCTCTCTTCTGACCAGCCCCAGAAGGTTAGAGGCAGCATATGACACGTTCCTTTTCTTAAAGTGAGGTCAGACTCACATGCTCATCTCCCTGGAAAAGAATGCCAGCTCATCTCAAAACAATTGTTCTCTGGCAGCTTTACACCCAAGTTCACAATCCGAGGTGTGATGTTCTTGGGAAAGGCTCTTTAAAGAACATTATCAAACTTAGTAACAGAGGCTGAGGATGTACACTGCATGAGATGAAAATGTTCAAGTATTTATCGCCTCATCTGTGATATCGATCGGATGTCAATTCTTGCATGCTTATAAGTGAAACTGAACGATTTTAAGTTGCATTTACCGACTCTGGTCTCATCAGGCTTTAATGCACGTGCACTGTTAGTTTAAAACACTGAACCCATCTGAGACGTTTCTCATGCAGCGTTTTTTATGGGCCTTGAAATCAAACGGTGAGAAGGCCTGTTTGCTCTTTGCAGACCGTTTTATAAATTCTGAAGCAGCGAGGCTGTTTATTTTTCCCACATCTGTTTTGGGCCCATCCTTTGTGACAGTGTTTGCTGCATGCTGTGTCTTTTATACCTCTCCTGAAACGAGTAGTTTAGTTTGCACTGTTACAATGTATTTGTGGAAGCAGTGAATGTCAAACATTTTACATTGAATTCTGTCTTTCATTCCTGTTGGATACCTTTCTGCTTGAATTCTGCCTTCTAGACTGAATTTCGCTACTTTACTAGGAGAGACCTGCCTGCACAGATTTTATATTGCTCTTATGTTTTTTCAAAACAGTTTTTTTAAATCTCCTGGACTAGAAGGAATATTGCTAAAAACACTGTCAGATTGAAAGCTTGGGAATGATAGGGCTGGCTTGGTATTAATACATTTGGAATATCGCTTTAAGATAACATTTACAAAAAATTATTTGGTCGTCGTCTGTGCAGCCTCCATCCACTCTGGTGTTTCTGGAGCTCTAGCTTTGTGCTGCTGCTGTTCTAGGTCCTGGCAGAGGAGCTTGTAGTGCGGGGAAGCTGCACTCACCTCTGCTTAAGCTCGCGACAATTTTATACGCTGTTCCCTTGTGTCCTATGGAACAGGACAAATACTCATTGTGCTGTTGATTATGCCTTTTAAGCAGATATAAACTCCTCTCCCCCCTTTTAAAATCAGACACATTCGATAAGAATGACATCAGAAAGCCCTTGGTTTTCAAATCGACTGTGAGAGCTCATTCAGATTGCTTCATCTTTCAAAACTTCTGTTTCCTCATCCTTAGGACAGATAATTATTATGTCTCATACTGGGGGTATATGATTTAAGTAAGATAATGTACGTAGTTTCACAACGTACTTGGCACATAGTTGGCACTTAGTGAATTATGTGTTTCTTTATGTATTTCAATGTTTCCTATTTTTCAAAAGCTCAGTTTAAGAATTTTTTATATGATTAAGCTAATAAAATGTGTATATAATAAATATGACTTTTATATATTTATATTTACTATCGTTTTCATTCTAATTTTTTATCATATCTCATATGATCAGGAGGAAAAGTGAAGAAAGTATAAAATCCCTTTCAAGTTTTGTTTAAGGCTAATTCTTATAATCTCTCTAAATATGTAAATACCAAGAAGAAAAGGGAGTGAAGTAGATGCAAGATTTTTACTAATAAATTTTGATATGTCTATCATAGAATATCAAAGATTAAATTATCATTGCTATCACTGATGAAAATATAAATTTTTTTTATTTATCTAAGAGCGGCTAAATTTTAAAAATCTTTGCTTTAAAAATGTTAGGATAAAAACATTTTAAAGAGGCAAGTGGAAATTTACGTCAGGAGAAGGCATTTATGTGTGAGGAATAAGAGATTACAAATGATAGACGTTTTAAGGCAGCATTTTACTTGTCACAGGCCAGGCACACTGCTGAAATACCTTACATTTACAATGACAGGTAAATATGAGGCATACATTTTTCACTGGCTTTGGTAAAGTTGTTTTCAGTTCACATTTCGGATTGGGGTGAAGGTGGCAAATCTTAATTGAATTGAGGTGAAAGTTGAAACAATAAGAAACTAACCTCTACCAATGGGCAAGTCACCAGAGTAGCTGACGGATCATAATTTGAAACAATGCTTGTCAATAATGCTTAGGCTGCCTTGCAGATTGAGCTTGTTAAGAGTCAGCATTTCAGAGGCCAGTGATGTGTTGTTGTGCGATACAGAAATATAACTCACTCTACTGAAGGTCACACTCAGAAATAGCCCGTGGCACAAGAAGATTCCTCTCATTTTTGCCCTAAGAAAAAGTGTCTCAGAGACACATATTACACACTTTTGCGAAACCATGTATTACCATCCAGAGAATTCTGGATTGGTCCTGAGATCTTGTGGGCACATTCTATCTAGCTAAAGATGACACAAGAGCTGATTGTCCCTAAATCTGTATCATCAGTCCTTGGACATAACTGAGTATCCTTGGTTGGAACAATAGGTAACCGACCCACCTGGTCTTCTTAACAGAGCTAATTTGAGCTGACTCCTATACATCCTCCTCCAAGACACCTCTGATTCACTGCATGCTGTTCTCCTGTTCTGGGACTATCTGATTTTACCCTCTCTAATTCATTTCCATTAGCATTATTATTATGACACTGTCCTTTTCAAGCCGCTAAGAAATACTCTGTGGCATTAGAAGTAGTTGTGTTACTTTTCTCCAGCCCTATTTAGAAATTGTTATGCATCTTAATAGTTTTTAAAGTAATTCTGAATTTAAAAAAAAATCCTCTTTAGATTAAGGATTTAATTTCTGGTCACTGTACAAGAATTTCTGATTTAAAGTTTTTTTCCTTGATTGAATATTTTGGAAGAGTTTTACTTTTTATTTTAACGTTTATATTTTTATTCTTAGTATTGAGGGAAGAAAGAGAAGAACAGGTAAAATAAGTGTGCGAATACTCTTTTAAAGGAAAAAAGCATGGTCAGACTGTTTTTCTTTGCATGTTACCACATCACTTTTCTGCTCTATTTTTTTGTATGATACTATCTTGTCTTATACTCAGGGCTGTTTAACATCATTCATATTAATTTTCATGAAATGGTAAATAACTTGAATTTAGAGAAAAATAAACATTTTCTTATCTTTTTTTTCAACTGTAGGTATTTTAAATGGATCTTTAAAACAGTGAGCTGAACTTGGTGTTTCATTTTTGGGTGGTTCATTCATAGATACTTACGAAATGGGCCATATAAACTATGTTTTTCTCAAGGAGAGATTGGTGAAAAGGAAATTTTCAGCATAAGTTACTTTGAAATATTGTTTAGGAATCTTTAGACTGTGTGAAGGGGGTTGGTTCAGAAAGTATGTTCTGAATTCAAGTTCTGAATTCAAGTTCTGTCGCTACTTTCTATGAGCTGTGGGTCTCCCTCCAAAACAGCAGTAAAGTAGTACCTACGCATGAGGTTCTTCTCATAATGAATGAGATAATTTATGTAAACCTCTCAGAACTGTGTCCTTCACATAGCAAGATTGTGTGATAGGTTACTTTTGGAGTGAATAAGAACCACTGGGAATATGAAAGTAATAATTAAGAAGAAGAGACTGCCTGAACCCAATCTGAAATATCTACACTCTCACAGTATCCGAAATTGCACTGATGTAGGCCCATTAACAAAGAAATCAAGTAGCAGCTATCAATTACTTATGTATCTGAATTTGTTTAAAGGTATTGAATTCCTTCGCACTTTTGGATGATGTTAAAAATGGTGGGGTAGTGGTGGGGTAGAGGTCGATGGGAGGGAAAGAACATAATTGGCATACAGAGCACATGGAAGCAGCTGTGGTAGGGCCTTGGCTTGCTGGAGAGTGACATAAAACTAAGGCAGGTACCTCAGGGAGCGTGCCAGAGGAGAGCTGGCCAAATGTAGAACAACATATGCTAAGGATTTGTCGAACTATATCAAAATGCAAAAAGAGCAGTCCGTTCTTTATTCCGCATTTCCTAAGAACCTACTGAGTGTCAGAGAAGAAGGGAGAGAATGCAAAGGTGGGGTCTTCATACTCAAAGAGTTATAGCCTCATGGGAAATGGACCAGTACGTGAGTAAATAGAATACGGCCTCAGGGACTCTTCTTTATCAGATGCCATGGGGATACGGGGACACAGCCAAGGAAGGAAGGAGAGTTTCACAGAGGACGTGAAAACAGTACCATTCGGAGAAAAGGGGAAGCACTCCATACAGAGGGCTGGGGGCTCGAAGGAACATGCTTGTTGCGGCTGGAGAATCATGGGTGGTGTTAGTCCGATGGTTTGAATCAGATTGTGAAAGCCCATCCCTGCCCTGGGATTGCTTGTTTGGATCATGGGCATCTTTCCAAGAGTGGTTGCTTCCCTAGAAAAAATTCTCATTACCACCGTTGTGAACATTTGCAGTCCACTTTTTGAGAGAAAAATACAAGGCCATAAGTAAATTATATTTATCAAAATTGTATAATAGTAGACTCTGGAAGCAGTCCTTCCTCAGAATCATGGCCAGCAGAGAAAAATAAATAAATAAAAGCTTTCGTTTCACTTTAAATTTAACCTCGTTACGTGCTTTATTCATAAAATTTCATGTAAGTGGGAAATAAGTGTACCCTTTCACCACTAATTTTATTATTTTCTCCCTAATTGTCTTGGCATACTTTTTTATGAGTATATATTTTATTAAGCTCTGAGAATGTTTCTGTAGATGACCAGCTTCTTCAATAATTTGAGTTATGTAACAAAGTTATGGCTGCCGTCTTTGCCTCGTGGCATTTGAGATTTGGAGGAAGTTTTGAAGTTCACCTGGCCCAACCGCAGGATTTCTTTTTTTTAACACCCTTTGCAGGAAAAATGCTTAGGCTCTTCTTGAATATGCAGGAGAAAGAGTGAGAGTTTCTCAAGTCAGATCATTCCTTTTTTAAATATCTTCGATTCTTGGAAAGATCCTCCTTACGATCTACTTTCTTAAGAGTTATAATCTCTGTGCCATTTTTGCCTTCTGGAGACCAAATAAGTGTAATTCTGCTTCCACCTGATGACTGTTTAAATATATCAAGATTGATATGTCCTCTTCTTCCTGTCTCCTTAACATTTATCTTTAAATCTTAAGAAATACCTCCAGTTTCTTGAGTGTGACATTAGTGTCTGGACCTTCTAACTCTTTTCTAGAGCTGTATAACAGCTTATAAGTCACTTAAATGTGCATTTTTGCATCGGCTTGTCATAATTTAAATTTGGGAAAGGTAGAGAGATAGACATTTGTTTTTACTGAAATGTTAAATCATACTCCTAGAACAAATGGGATTAGGATATTAATACATCAGGGCCAGAATTTAACAAGTACGCTTAGTCTGAAAGAACAGTCATGTACCATCAGCGATCAAGTTGAGTTAGAGTTACAATCGAATTTTCTTCTAAAACATTTAAACATTCTAATATCAGTTAAACATTTTAGAAACATAATTTAAACATTTTTGGACACCATTTAGTTATAATTCAGCCTTAAATTCAGTTAAGGGTCAAGAACTGTGGGTTGAGCTTTGAACTTTTCGATTTCCTTCTGATTTTGCCTACACACTGGCACTTTTTCACGCTTTTTTTTTTTCCTGCAACTAAATGAAAAGCTAACAAAACTAATTTCCATCTTCCCACAGTACTTTGGCTGAAAATTTAGGTCACTTGAGACGACAGTATACGAATTAGTTTAGGGCGCCATTTACTGTGTTATTTCTGATGTATGTTGAACTCTCGGCTCACCTGGACACTGGAGTCTGAGTCAAGAAGTCCTTCATTGTGTATATTCTGGTTGACTGATGTTGCAGGGGATATGAGTTTAGCGTTTAGGCCACAGGAATCATCATCTGAGTAAGCACAATGGAAAAGTGCTTTAAAGAGTCATGTAACAAGGTGTAACCATCTTTTGATTTGCAGTGCTTGAATTCTCTTGAATGTCACTTTATTCTTTTCTGAAATACAGGATAAGGCATGACACTACCAAATCGCAGTCTCATTGTTGGGTATTTTCTATGTAACATTCTCTTTATTTTTTTCCCCCCCTCAAAAGGCGTTTAAACAGAAATCACCTTCAGCTGTTTCCCGAGTTGCTGTTTCTTGGGACTTCGAAGCTATACCGGCTGTAAGTAGACAGAAATCGTTATTGCTGCTTTGGGTAGTACCTTATGTTTTGTTAAATACATTTTGGATTTGTTTCCTTGTGTTTTCCTGGAATTTATTCACCAATAGATTAATGGATTAAGAGTTTGCTTTTTTTTGTCTTTATGGAAACTTATGATTGGTTTTCCGGTGTTTCCAGTTGTTTTATTTGGTTAGCGTTTTACTGGTTTATATATGTGTTATTGTAATTGAATTATTATTTTTTTTTTTTGGTCATATGATGATGGAGGAGATTTAGCTAACTTCTTTATGGAAACTTTTGATTAAGTTCTGAAGGGAAAAACTACCACCGTACTTCCTCTTTAGAGGAAGTTGGCGGTGTTTTCTTGTAAAGTTGGGGTTAACGTCAACGTTTTCAATATTGTTTCTGTGCTCGAGTATGTTTATTAGTCTGGAAATATTATTATAAGGTATTTAAAGAGGGCTGTACATTTCCCCTTATGTGTTACTTTTAAGACCATAATCCCAAACTCTGCAACATGAACGACGGTAAGGATTTTGTATCAAATACATCATTGATTGGTAACGGAAGTCTGGTGGGGAAGGAGCGTAATGTGAGTTTGAGGCAGGATCAGTTTTTCCTGCCTGAAATGCTTGTTCGCTGACCTAATGTGTAATAGTGAAAACACATTTTTAAAGGCTTTTAAATTAAATTTTCAGCCATGTGAATGATTTTGTGCAGATGGGAGATAAGCTGCGAAGTGTTGGGAAAGTAAATAGCAACGATTATGGATGTTCATGGATGTCGCGAAAAAAACTGTTGGGCTGTGTAGATCAGAATAAACTGCTCAGCACGGCGCCCACGGACGGCGGGGAAGGCCCACGTGTTCGCGTTTGCAGGGAAAGCGAGCAGAGTGCTGCTTTCCGAACTTGACTTCGTAGCCAAGGCTTTGCAGCCTCCTGGTTCGGTACTGTTACCAGTTCCGGAAGTAGGAGGACTGTCCTCCCACAGCTCCCTCGCCCCCATCCGCACTGTAGCCTGGATCTCTTTTAGGTTCTCCTGATACCTTAGCTCACTGTGGAGAGACGTTTCCTAGTAGTGTCGCCAGCTCACATGCCAGATTTTTCCCTGGAGTCCGATGTTCTGGAGTCCGTTCCTTTAAGGGAAGCCAGGTCACCCAGCAGTATCTCTCTTTGTGTTCCCTGCTGCTTAATTGGCTCAATTTAACCAAATTAAAAAAAAAAAATCAAATAAAGAAACCCAGAGACTGCCTTTTATAACAAGAATTGTCTAGGGACTATTTTTACCAAGGAACTAGGATGTAAGCTGTTAGAAAGATTATATATATGTGTACATATTGACATTTATATTTACATGTTTGTGCTTAGTTTCTAAGAAGGGCCACAGAGATGGGTTTAATAGAATTATACTTTCTGCTTTAATTTTTGGTGATCGGGGGGATTTTGAAGAATTGATTTCAAGGCTAGTATACAGTGAGGACCGTTAAACTACTACTTTGTTAATAGCGTGCATATAAAAACATTCCATGTTGTCTAGAAAATTGTCCATTTTCTATGAAGCCGTGGAAATATAATTTAGACAAAATGACTGTCATCTAGCATTAAAATTATGAAGCTGAAGAGGTGTGATAACTTTAACACTATCTCTGAGAAACAACAGCATTTGATTTTTAGTCTAGAAGTACTCACATTAATTTTCTTAGGAAGCTTCATGTAAAGTGGTGTAATCCAGCGCAGAGCCATCTATCCGCCAATTATACTTTGTTAATTTTTTTTGACAATATCACATGGTGGACCAAGGGATTTTCTTTTATGTTTTGATGTGATTTTATAACTTTATGCTGCTGCTGTATGAAAAGAGACTTCAATTCTTAAAGAAGTGTATTAAAGAAACAGAACCCATACAACTATAAGGTGACATTTTCTAGTTATTTAAGAGCATTTTTAGAAATAAGAAATAGGTAGCTAGAAAATGTGTTCGGATTTACGATGTGCCTGTTTGGCTCACAAGATTTCTTCTGGGGAGTCACAGAAGATAAAGTTTTGTTTGTTAGATGGGACTGGTTTCAAGAGGGACTTTTGAATGCTCTGATATTCCTGAGCTTAGAGCTTGATGGTTAAATGTTTAATATGAACTGGCATTTGACACCTGACATAGTCACTGGATGCACATGGAAACACACAGGTGTAATTTTTTTCTGCATTCTCACGTCAGGAATCTTGAGTGGAGGCACCACTGTCTCACCTGAATTAGATTTATTGGGTTGATGGCCATGATCTTTCTCTTGAAAGGATAATTATAAGCTGCATGTGGCCACTATTTTTTTTTTGCATGATGGTGATCACTATTTAAATTAAACAGCCATCTTTAAGAATCTTTTAGAAATAAAAGAACAAAAGCTAGCGAAGCTGACTGCCTAGTTAGTGTAATTTCTAAGAGGGAGGATTCAAGTTCACATTTTCTTCACGTGGTACGGGTACCTAACTAGCTCACCCAAAACAAATGTTCTAACTGATGGGAAAATGTGCACAAATCCACAAACACAAATATCCTTTAACGTGCTCATTTAAAAATGAATCTTTCACAAGAAGGATGAGTGACAGAACAAGGGATATAGGATTTTTGACAAATGACAGGGAAAATATGTTGGGACAGGGGAAATATTCGTTTGTCTCATATACATATTAAACGATCCATAATTGTCCTACTAGATAATGTAGTAGAACCACGCACATCTAGAATTTATGAAAGAAACACATTTAGAATTTCTTCTTTTATAAATTGTTGTATAATGCTAATTAATATCTTTTCTTTTTCTAACTTTTTGTATCTTTTACCCTTGTTTAATTCTCTTTTTTTCCTGATACATAGTGAAAAAGCTTACTAGTTTAATAGATAGCTCATACACTGAATTTTGATTTTTATCATTGTTTGCTTAGATTAAAACTAGTCAAATGTACCGACTTTATGTAGTTTTTTTTGTGCTTTTGTAATGACTAATCACCATTTGACTCTTGGCTGAAAATGAGATTCCAGGTAAAGAAGCACACATGCTAATTTTTGCACTCTAAGTGCAATATAAAAGAAAAAGAGGGTACACTGTATATGACTTATGATTCGACACGGTCGGTTGCTGCTCGCGGCCAAATATGCTTTTCCTTTGCTGTCTGCTCCAATTTCTCTTTGGATGGGTTGAGAAAGCACTACAAGTTCAGGTCAAGATGTTTGCTCAGAAATAGTAGTACAGTTGCAGCTGTGTTTGTTGGAGCAGGAGGCTAGTTTAAATAGCATTACCATTTATCCAGTCCATTAACAGAACTCTGTAAAATAATACCAACTCTGCATAAACTACAGGACAGTGTAATAAAATTACGAGCACTTGTTGACAGATGGAAAGTGTAAGTAAAGGAAAAGTAAAGGGCCATAGGTTGAAGGTTAAAAGAGACAGGACATGGTTTTCTTAACTTATCTGGATACTCCATCCTCCCTCCCCTTTGCTCCTCCCAAACTGAGGTTGCATTTTTATTATCAGTGTAAGAATGGAGAAAATTATTTTTAGAGCAATATGGAGCTGGTTAACTGACAGAGATTTCAGTGGCTTTTGAAATGGTTGATTATGATTGATCGAAATTTATGAATAGCTATTATATATATGAATAGCATATACAAATCTTCCTGATAAATGTAGCCTTAAAGGTGACTTACCAGTGAGTGAATCCCACTTTTCAATTTGAGTTTGCAGCTACTAATCCAGGCTCATTAGAGAGGTATTTCATTGGTAGTACTGCGGTTGAGTATCTGGTTCTAAATATTTGTTTTGTGGTTTTCAGTTTATTTCTTTGAGTATTATTATATTTACCCAGGCTTCTAACATAAGCTTAAGTATCCAAAGCATGTAGCAAAAACTCATTTTTCACTTGTATCTACCAAAACAAAACAAAACTAAAAAAATAAATCCATAAGTCCCGGGGATTCATTTTCTCTACTTCTTTGAATAAAAGTTCTTATTTCTGGTTCACAAATGGCATTTATTATTCCCCAGTGAGCTCTGGAGCCACAGAATCATCTGATGTTGTAAGTAGCGATTTTAAATCCAAGGGCTCTTTTTATGGCCTGGTGACTCTACCTGAGACAAATAGATTTTGACCGCTTAGTTTGATTGGTCAGGTCACAATTTGTTTGCTGTCGTATACAATCTCAGATTCTCAGAGTTCTTTTTGATAATAATTGAGGCTGTTTTCAAGGAAAAGTTAATTTTTTTGTTGTTTTATGAAAGTAAAAATTAATTTGCATAGCATAACAGATGTAGTAGTCTTTATTTCCTTTGCTTTTGCTTAGTCCCATAGAAGGAGCCTTAGTTTTTTGTTTTGCAATAGTTGTAAGAGTAATATATGGTCATATTTAAAAGGTTTAAGCAGTTCAGAAAAATAGAATAGAGGAAGTAGAAATTATTCATTATTCCGTAACCCGGCTATGACCACTAGTATACGTGTCAATTTATTAACTTACTTTTCTTTCTCTATAATTATGCATACAAATGCTGGCACACGTATATTATGAAAACATTTTTGTTTCATATCCCCCAGGTCTAGTGTAAGGCTTAACCTTTAGAAGGCTCTCAGTAAGTGTTTGATGTATTGAATTAAATCTCTGTTGGGTTCAGGGTTTGTAACTTGAATGAGCAAATAGTAACACTGAGAAGGCATTATAAATAATGGAGAACCAAGTAAAATTTAAAAGATAACTTAGCTAATTAAATGCTTAGTTCCCTTAGGTTTTCTAAACATGAAGGGTTTTGGTAAATACAACAAAATCAAAGTGACCTATTTTTCACCTAAGCAAAAGACTCCTCAATTTCATATAATACTATACTTATATAAAAATAACGTCCTAGTTTTCTGATGTCCATTTCGTCTCTTAAGATTCTTGTATTCAAGGATAAAAGCAGAATACAACAGTGGAGACCAAGTCAGAAATCCCCCTTGAATTAATTTCTGCCAGCTCTGATTAAAGTGTGGGCGTCTGGAGGTGTCAGGTGCCATAGTTTCCTGCTTCATTTTCCTCTTGGCCTGTTTGGCCCCCGCCACAATAAATCCGACAGCGGTTGTGCAGGGATTGCAGGTTTCAGTTGCTACGGTTACCGTTGTCCAGCCAGATCGACATCATCACTCATCTGGTGAGCTGCCATGATAGCTACCGCTGTTCTCTCTTGCCGAGGCTGCTGAAGAGCTTTGTGGGCAGGGCCACGGAAGTGCTTCAGAGGTGGTGTGCTTGTGTTACCGTTTGGTACAAGGATGCACTGTTCGTATTGTTAATGCTGACACTTTGCTATGGGGAACGGATCGACTGTCTTTGAAAACAGAGAACCAATAAGAAAAAGAAAACTTAGAAAAGTGTGAACTGTCAGTGTTTGAAACACCAGGTCCATTATGATTTATTAAGTAACTTATTAATTGGTTAGCTTTATTGGGCCCAGGGGACCCCGTTCTTGTCATTTAAAAAAATAGAGATATACAAAGAGGTTTTAATTTAAAGAAATTACTATTATATAACCAAAGGTTTGTTTTTAAGGCGGTAGACGGAAGACTGGGTTTATGGGTATCTAAACACACTTCACAGTAGCCGCTATGACTTGCTAAGAAAAGGACAAGCCATTGACTAGGACTTACTTTTGATTTTGTTCTAAATCAACATGTAATCCTATGGTTTAGAAGTTGTAAATCCAATGAAGAGTAAGATTGTACTTGAGATTTTTGCCAGGCCTTGTGTTGACAGTTTTTACTTCAAAGAGATCTCTAGTAGAAGACATGTTGCTGGAGAAACTCAGCACTTGGCAGGTTTCTGCTGTTGCCAGCCCAGAGTGTGAAATCCATAGCGTACTTCATGGCACAGGAAAGTCAAATGCAAGGTGTTTCCTACTCAGGTGCACTTGTTTAGATGGTTGCTTTCCTGAATGTAAATGTTTCTGTCTCCACCAACAAATACTCGTGGTAGACCAACTTGAATGCGGAGAATACTGTGATACACGCTGGGGAGAAAAATTGGCATAGTGTGAGCCGCCCCCCGCCCACATATATCGTATTTGTGGGCCTCAGCCATTGCTAACATCTGACCTGTAATATGGAAATTAAAGCATAGAGCGATTGTGTTTTCTCAAACATGAATATAAGTATATGGTTTTCTATCATTGAATTTGCATCATCAGGGAATATTTTAAGATTTAACTTTAAATCACAAAATTGCCACTACGGTCTCAAGATTATAATTTAGTTACTGAGGTTTACATAAATATTAATCCTAGGAATGTGTCCATAGTGTTTTAGTTCTATTTAACTAATTTTAATGTATTTACATTATGTTTTAAGACACTAAAATAAATTAATTTATGTCATAAGACAGTGGCACAAAATACTAGTATTTCAATGCCTAATCAGATACTAGTGGCTCTGCTATCTTTGGAAATCAGTTGACACTTCTGGAGTCAAGTTTCCTTATCTCTAGAATATGAATGATCGTATTTACCTCCTAGGGATATTTCAAGTCATAATTTAGATTCTGGATTCAAAAGAACATTGACAGCTTTCAAGTATGATAGAAATTATATTTGTATGATTATCGTCTTCTCATTGCAAAACAAGATAAGATTAATAGTCACACAGGTGTCCTTGCTTCTTGCCCAGTAAGCAAATCTTCTGGTTCTATTTCATTTCTCTTTTGCATTTATTCTGTAATAATATATACATATGCATAGCCACATTTTTTTTTAACCACTACAAATTAGCATAAAATGTGATTTTGCACCATTTTATTCCTCCTTATTTGGCAGCACAAGGTATATTAAGGCCAGAATGTCCTTAATAAGATGGTTTACCCTCTCCCAGTTTATGATTCATATAAAATTCCTATATAAAATGAAACAGTAATAGAAACAGGGACTGTGACTCAGGAACCAGTAATGTTAGTCCACATATTTAGATTATTTTTTTAATGATGTTTTTTCCTCAATAACACAGTAAAGGAAAAATATGAATTAGAAAATGCTGAGTAAACTTCTTAAATGATAGGTAATCTATTGTGAAATTTACTCAGGAGATTACGTATGTTGCTAAAGAGCATTTTTATCACTAATTAAAATTTTAATTTTTAAAACAATGTAAGATTTTAATCCATTGAACTTGTAATATGCAGAGGTGATTTGATCTGTGGAGCATTCTGTAAATTTTAATAGACCGCAGATGTGATTTAAGTGCACTTTAGACTAAACATCATGTCAAAATGCTGTATAGATCGCAAACCTTTTATCACGGATTTAAACAACATTTGATAATGAAAAAGTTTCGAGCTAGAAGTTATTTTCATTTTGTTTTGTTTGTACCATAACTCCGATACTTTTCGTAAGGACATAAGATTTGCAGTCAGATAAATGTTTATGTCTTCTTCATTATCTGTTAACCATAACCAAGTTAATTACTATGACTGGTTTCTTTATAGAGGATTAACCTTGAAATATCTGATATATTGTGATATAAGAAACTTCGAGCAGGAGTTAAAAACAACAACTGAATTCTAGAGAAAGAAGCAATGAAAAGTAAAAAGGCATGTTGGCTTCGAATGTACAATTCAATAATACATCATCTGTATATTGCATTGTGTGTTCACCAACCAAAATTAAATCTCCTTCTGTCACCACATATTTCTTTAAAAGCAAAAAAAAAAAAAAAAAAAAAGGCATGTTGGCAATACCCGTGGTCTAGGGTACAACGAGGCTATGTGAAATGTTATTGAGAGAACATCTGTGCCTCTTGAAATGTCCCCCAAATGAATGTGTACAGCTAAGTATAGCAACTTGATTTAAGTGTTTTAAAAAGAAAAACTTAAAGAAAAGAGAAATAAATAAGTCTGGAAACAGAATGGGAAAAGATATCTTTGCCCTGTCATGATAGGTTTCTTCTACTAGTGAAAGATTAAAGCTTGAAGTATGTGAATAGCTGAGAACAGCACACAGGAAGGTTGATTGCTTCCCCTTCAACAGTTCCAATTGATTGAAAAAAAAGCCTAATTTAAAGTTCTGTTTGTTCTATGTCTTAAACCATCAGAATTCTCTTTTAGGACCGAAGGAATGCTCGGGAGGAAAAGGAATCCAAGGATAAAAAGTCATTGCAAGCCAACAATTGTTCCTAATCCTCACAAAATGCTGGAGAAATTAAATTTATTCTTTATCGCGCCAAGTGTTACCTAGGTCACTGGGCGATGGGAAAATTGGACTGGAAGTCGAGTAGGCACAAGCTTTGTTTTGTGTCTACATGCTTAACCTTAGACACGACAAGGCATCTTAGAGTGTTGTGGGAACTTGGTTCAGAGAATTAACACCAAGACTTTTATTACCCCGGATTTATAATAGGCTGAGCTGTCAGGAGATGAAAATGTTGTGTTTACATTTCGGTGTTAAATGATCATTTAATTAACACCTAAGGAAAAAAAAAACTTGTGAAATTCTTAGCAGCTTTTATTGTTGGTTTCCTGGGAGGTTTTAATATCCAAGTTTTGTGGAGTTTTCTTTTTGTGAGTAGAGACACAAAAGACATTATAAACTTTTTAAGGAAGACAAACAGTTTAACCTTGACCCTTTTTTAAAAAAAATATTAATTTAAATTACATTTTAACTCTGGTGTGCTTGTTTAAAAGGTTTCTAGACTAATACATTAAAATACATCTTAATTGAACACTTTATTTTTTTGTAAACATTTAACATTAAATTTTATATAATTTACATTGTAAACTTTCTGCTGTAAAACATTTAAAATTGCCACCTAGTTTACCCAATACGTTTAGAATATTAATAAATCATATTTTACATCTTTTAAACTATAGTTACATTGTTTTAAGAATCAGGCTTAAAGTAGATAATCACAGGCCAGCAGATTCTGTGGGGAAAAAAGGTACATTATTATATTATCCTCATCATTATTTAATTCGAGATGGTTACTATCATAATGAAAGAGATTTATACTGCATGGAGACAATAGGAAGGATGATGCCATTAATATGAAAATTCAGATCTACTTCATTAATTACTAAAAGATTAGATGTTATTAAATACCTTAATTTATTCTTGATCTTTCATTGAAACAGTTAACCCAAAAAGGAATGGTCTTGAGGCCAATTAATAACATTTGGGAAATATTATTATGTACTGTCAAGGGCAGCTGCACACTTTATTTTTCTAAAAGTATTATTAGAATTTACATCTGTTAGTTCTCTCATTTTATCTGGATACACAACTTCATTTCAAGTATATGAAACTTTTAAAAATCCCGTATTTACTAAATACTTGCTGTTAAAATCTTTTAAAAAATTTTCCAGAAATGAACATGCCATTACAGTGTGGTTTTTCTAAGTGCACTATTTTTATTCATACTGAAACTAAAAAAGTTTATCCTTTTTATTAAAGTTTAAATTCAAATGCCTCAGGATAAAACCAGCTTTTCTGTATTATTCATGGTAAAAGAGTGCAAGGGGGATTGAATGTTATTAAAATCTCTTAATAGAAAGCCCTGCTTTGAACCAAGAATTAGATTCTCATTTACAAAATACTGCCGAGCATTATATAGGCACTTTGTACAATGTTATATGCTCTCCTTACTTCTATCAAGTTTCAGCTTTTCTTCAAAACTATCCTCATTTTTTTTTAAACCCACATCGATCTTTCTCTCCCCAAAGCTGCTTCTCTACCCACATGGTAATAACAAAAGGCCTCAAATAGGAATATTGCTTTATAAACTTTATTTCCTTTTCATAAGGATTGGCTTTTTGATTGAAGTAGTTGCAAGACACAAAATGCTCAAAAGTTTAAAAGTATGAAAGAGAAACAGAGAACGAGAGGAGTAACAAAACTCAGTTATGTAACATATTGGATACTCAGTATATTCTAAATGATATCGTTCATTATATCAACCAATATTTTCAAAGCCAACATGGTGATGTGTGTGTGTGTGTGTGTGTGTGTGTGTGTGTGTGTGTGTGTGTGGGGTTGGGAGTTGGGGATACTAAGAGCTATAGAAATATAAACATTTTGCCAATGTTCAAAATGCTTGGAGAATAAATATTTAGGGAAATTAACATAGGTAAATGTGTTGCTTTACACTAAGAATGCCAATAATATGTTATTATGCTAGAAAGTCAGTGTTCAAATTTTATTCATTAATTAATTGGAATCTCTAACCAGAAACTAAAAAGAGAGATTCCAAGATTTATTTTAGATAAAGTCTCCAGATTTGCATCTTAAAAAAAATAGGAATAACTGTTTGAAACATAAAAAATTATGCTTTAACAAATATCCTTGATAGTTATTCTATCAAAACCATTGTATGTATTCAGATTAGGAAACAGGATATCTAGAAACACTCTACTTTCTGTAGTGATTAGGTTAGTAAAAATTAACTTCTCTTTTGCATAAAACTCTTTTGCCTGACTTTCAAGAACCATTGTAATCTAGTTCTACATTGCCTCTTTAATTTTATCACAGCGTATGTGTTCATTACTTCCCAGGCAAACTAGTTTTCCCGATAGTGCTTGGGAATTTCCGGCTCATTTCTGGACCCCCTTTTTTTTTGGCTTTCAATTTATAGTAGTTTAACCTCCTATAAACTTCACCTCCTCTAATCAAACCTTTCTTAACTGCTTCAATTCTCTCCAAATGATCGGTCATCCATTATATTGTAGTAGTTACGAATACAGACTGTTGTCGCGGACTGCTAGGGTTTGAATCTTTGTGTAACCTTGAGAGTGTCACTCAGTTACATGCCCTGTGCCTCAATTCTCCCTTGTGTAAAATGAGGGTAGTAGAACTTACTTCATGGAAGTATTGTGTAAATTGTTCACTAAATGACTAATTTAAGGCTTAGTATGATGCTCGACATATAGTAAGTGCTAAGTATTTCATTTTGTTTTTATTATTAAAACGACAGTTACTGTCTCATACGATGTGCTGTTAAGTATTAGTCTCTAATCCTAATGTGTGAACTTTGCAATGACTCTTTTCTTATGTTTGTCTTTGCTTTACATGTAGCATCTAGCCTAATGCAGGTTGGTTAAAAAAGGCTTTCTGACTGAACGCCTGTCGGAAATTAAGCCTGAAAAACGTCTGCGAACAATAGTTTGAATTTGGAATAAAATATATGTGGCATGAAAACAACACTGGACCAGGAGTCAGAAGACATACTAGTTATGTCCCTTGCTCTTCTGGTCACTAGCTGCAGATTCTGAGCAAAAGTACTTGGTCTCTTTTTGAGAAACAGCTTCTTTGCTTATTCAAGTACATAGTAGGTCACATCACCAGAGTTTATCACAAGGGTCTCTAGGGGATGCTCAAACAAAATTGAGGGAAGGAGAGGAAATCAAAATATATCACAGATTTGTTCTAGCTCTCTTTCAAAAATTTATAGAGAACGCTTCACAGGACTTGCACAAATGATAATGGTAGAATTATTCATGATAATAAACCAGGAATTAGGTAATTAGATTGTGGATAAATGAGTTTGAGATTGTTCTCTCTCCTATTAGCAATTTAGAAAATAAAGGCAGTTTCTTTACTAGACAAATATTGCCTGCTTACATTTTGCTCGGCTTTGCTATTAAATGTGAATTGTTTGAAGGCTTAGGTTAAAAAAAGTAATTAAAGGAGATTTGATGGTTATGCTTTATTAAGTGGTTATCCTGACGCTTGATAATCCCACAATGTAAGGTAAGTGGTGTACAACTGAAGTGGTTTCAGTAATCACCTACCTCTCAAACATCGTTAACGGCAGCATGAAGAAATGAGTTAAAAACTAAACAAGGCAAATCAAGGGAAGATAATGGAGTTGGTTAATGCAGGTTTTATGTGCCTATTTGTGTTACTGTCTTTTGATTTAGACAGGTTGGAGAACAGGGATCATCATTTTCTGTAATTCTCTCTAGCACATGTATTGTGCACCCTGGACAATTGAATTTTCCTGACCTTTTGAGGAGAGTAGAATGTATAGGACCCGAATACCCTGAAGGCAACTGAAATCTGGAATCTGTTTCTAAAAGACAAGCTCACCTCTGAGTTGGTGTGGTTTTCTCTCTCTCTCTCCTTAAAGGGAGTGAATTCCACACCTAATGAATAGTTTCGAGGAAAGTTGTTAATCAGGTACTCCAAATGACCACCCTGGATTCTTCTTTTATTACACAGGAACGTGAGGGAATGAGAAAGCAACACAGTTACATTTGATAAAAGGAAATACTTTTTTTTCTCTCCCCACCCACCATGTAATCCTCTGGAATTTCGTTGACGCCGGGAAATTACTGCAGCAAATAGTGTTGGAAAAGGCGAAGTTCTCTGAATAACACTTGTAGCTACAATAATTACATTAAAAATCACAAAGTATACCAATTATCATATTTTAGGGCAAGTGTTTTCACCTGAGAGAGTCTGAAAAGATTTTTTTTCTTCATTCTCGTCAGTCTTACAGTCTTATACAATGGGGGCAGTAAGACGATTAATCAACATTATTTCTTGTTCTTTCCTCAGTTATCAGATGCCATTCTGCTGTCCTGAGATGAGATACTAGGTCAAAATCAGGTGAAGAACTTGAACTACATATGAGAGAGAAGCTAAAAAGAAGTATAAATATAACAATGTTATTAAAATGGACAGATGTTATTCTTCACCCTTCCTCATTCAAAAAACATACACTAATTTAAAGAGAAGAGTGTGGCCAAAAACAATAGAATCCAGATATTACTTTATTTTCTAAATTAAGTGACCTGGTTTATTGACACTATTAAAGTGTAGATAAACGTGTTTTGCTAGAAGTTTAGTTATTCCCAGATAGGTGTTACACCCACATCACCCGTATGGTGTCTATTGCAAGTTACTTTTGTTCTATTATTATAAAATGATTCAGATTTAGACTTTTTAAAGTATCGCTCTTCTCCCCAGTTCTCAAGCCTATGTGATTTGAGTGCCTTGAATTTATTGCTGTACTGATTTCTTATCTTTATTATATTTCAAAGCAGTGATTCCTAAAGTGTCCAGTGATACAAGAGAGATGCATTCTGTGGTCAGATGTGTTAGGAAATAATGAAAGTCATATCCCCTTGGTGACTGCAGTGTGCACTTCACGTTAGTCCCCAAGGAATTGCGCCATACAACATGTGTTTAACTTTAAAAAATTTGTTTCTCAAAGTTATTGGACTATACAAGTCCTCCTCTTCCTCTGCTCCCCACACTTACACTAGTTAAGCCAGATGACAAGGATGACCTTTCACTGTTCCAAAGAATAACAGCTCTTTGTGAATTCTAATTAAAAATTGGAAACCATTTTAGACATGGGAGGTCGAAGTTTAAAATTTATTTTTAATGAATTAATTAATTAATTTATTTTTTATGGTGACATTGGTTAATGAAATCCGATACCAATGTGGTCAATTAAATAAATTTTTACAGTGCACGGGCTTGAAAAATCTATTCTTTTCAGCCCATCTTTGAAGATGAACTTGGCATTCTATGTTCTTTTTCTCTTTAGGTTCCATCGCCATCTATCATACTGTATATTTTACTTGTTTATATGGTTGTCCCAATTAAATGCAAGTTTCACGAAGGTAGAGACTAGTAGTCGGTGCACAAGAAATTGGTCGAATGAATGATTTACAGGCTTGGCAACAACTGTCAGAATTTGAATCCTAGCTTCAAAGCTTCCTAGCTGTGTGACTGGGAGCACCTTTTTTAACCCCTCTGCCTCAGTGTCCTCTTCTTCAAGATGCAGATGATTAGAGCATCAGTGTCACGGAGTCATTGAGAGAATTAGGGGTGATACACAGGGTTCAATTGACGTTAAATGTCTTTTTGTGAATCAAACGATTCTTGAATTCACTGAGGAAAAAAATAACCAAACATCCCTTGCCATCTGTTAAAATCATTTGTTATTGCTTTCTGGTTTGGGGCTGAGTTCCACCCCCACCCTCACCCCCCAGTATTAGACTGAGAAGCCTCGCCGTGCAGAGACATGTTCCAGGCTGCTGCTGCATCTTTCTTTCTATGCGTTTCAGTTCTCCATTTTCATGGAGTTTTCTATCCTCCCAGTCCTGCTTCTGGAATGTCGAAATCCCACTTGTTGCTAATCAGGCACTGCTTTACTTTCTCTCAACAGGGACCGCTGCCGCTCAGAGGATGCCACCACCCTACCTGGGGAGTGGGGTCCCTTTCCAGGTGTGGCTGTGCACTACCGAACAACAGACACCTTGTAATGTGCAGATGTGCTCCCGTCCTTTTTAATGTAATAATCCACACACTGCTAAGCTTGGGGAATTAAAAGTATGCTACTTTGACTAAGTCGAATATAGTGTAGAAATGGTTTCACTTTTCTATTATGATTATTACTTTGTTAACAGAATCCTTTCCCTATGTTGTACACTCTATGAGGGCTTGGGCATATTCTTTCTGTTCATCAGAGAACAGTGTTCACGCAGAGTGGACACTCAGATATTCACAGGCTGACGGAAAAGTGTAGGCAGTATGGATTCAGAGTCAGCTTTCATGACAAATGAGCTTAGAGAGCATTCGAAGCTTTAATTTTTAAAATATCTTTGCATTTGTTCTCCCTTGATAGTGTTTAAGTTTAGAGAGTAGCGATCTGTAAGCTTGTTTAATCAATATATCTTATGTCAATATAAGATATGCGCTTATGCATAGGTGGCTTTTTGTACCAATTTCCTTATGGGGGTATTGAGTGTCTATGAGAGCCTGCAGAAAAGGCTACTCTATGACATCTTTTATAGTGTTTATCAATTCTTCCTTGATATTTTTATATATTTGTCTCTGTGTGTGGTTTTGTTTAATTTACAAGTAAAATAACCGTGCTACAAAATTACTAAAATGATAGGAAGCAACCGAGACAGCCGGTTTGATCTCGTCATGAGTATCCTGCCTTATGTGAGTATGTAAGGCACATTTAGCTTAGCCCATTTAGCGCATTTCTACAATTCTTCGCCATTCCAGAGCATGTACTTCTGACATTTTTATTAGGCTTTTGTGTTTGGTCACTGTATTAAATTCAGCAATTTAGTCCACTTAAATGATCTTCCCTGTATAAGGGGTAGAGGGGAATTCCCAGTGCCCGCACTTAAAGAGCCATTATGTCATCTTAGTACATCCAGCCCTGCAGAGACAGTGCATCATGACAGCTCAGCTGGGGAGCTGGGATGTCAAGGACTGTGTCGTGGAGGGCAAGGCAGTGAGGGGGAGTCAGTGATGAAGCCTGAGGTGTAGGGTGAGCGACCCTTTGCTGATCTTTGGCCTGAGAGACCATTTAGCAGACAGAGTGAAGTTTGCATCCACGGAGTGTGCTCGGCCTGTAATCGTGATTTAGTTGTAGTTTGTAGAAACCACTCAGGAGATCATACTACCCATTGTTATTTTTCTTGCCCCAAATCAAAGTTCTCTCTCTCTCTCTCTCTTTTTTTTTTTTTAAATGGGAAAAGCACACAGACATTTCCAATGTATGGCTGGAGGCAGACTATAGACCACTATGTAGAAACTTCGGTGCTTCAATACACCCTTCATTCCATGCAGGGAAATATTTCCTGATTGGAGGAAGAGGTGGCGATGAGGATGGACGTGTTGAAGTCAGCAGCGTAGCTCTCACTGACTGAGTACGTGACACGGGACCTCTGCCTTGTTCATGGTACTAGTTACTACTCACTTGATCTTCAACAACAGGAAGGAGAACCAAATGACAGATGAGAACGCTGGGGCCCAAAGACCTGATGTAGTCGGCCCAGTCGGCAGGTCTTGCATTTGAATACAGTGCAGTGCACTGAACCACATATGTGAACTGGACTGGGGACAACAGTTTCTTTTAATTAGGTAAAAATACTAAAAATTCATGGGTTATAATCTGCTTTAAATTCTCACCATGTTTTGTGCCCTGTTAGCCGCGCACACATAGGTACTTACAGGAAGCTTGTCGCCTTCTCTTTCCCACCCCATCCTGTCAGTTATCCGAGCTCGAAGCTCAGTGTCACCTTGACTCATTTCCTCTCTCTTATCACCGCTGTCAAGTTCTGTCGACGTTTTACCTTCCGCGGACCACATCCATCCGTCTTCTCCTTCCCCTGTCTTTAGCTCACTTCCGAACTAGGCTCCCCTGCTCTCTGATTTCTTCGCCCACACCATCGTCTGCCCAACGGCCAGAGGTGTCTTCTTAAAGTACAGCGACGGTTATGGGTTTTCCCCTGTCAAAAAGCATTTTGTATATTAGCGTAGCAGTTTAGATTTAACAAAACGTTTCCCTATATATTACCTTCAAAGGGATGCCGATAATTATATATCTCTGCCTCAGTCTTAAAGATGAAATGACCGTAGCCTAAAGTGGTTAAGTGAATTACCTGCCCACCATTATAGGGCTAGTAACTTAATAGAACTATTATTTTCCTCTAAACCTTTGCCCAGTGTCTGTTGTCTAAACTCCTCCCTTGGCCTTCTCTGTTTCCTCGGTGGCCCCATATTATCATTCTTATTTCTCGATATTTTCTTATTATACCATATACTTGAAAAATTATACAAATTAGCTACTTCTGAGTCTCTGGACTTTTGCTTCTGATTATTTTCTGTGTCTTCTTCACCAGGCAATCTTCTGTTCACTACCCAAGACCCAGATCGTGCCCTCTCCACCATGAAGGCCTACTTGATTTCACTGAAGAAAACGTGACCCCATTTACTCAATGCCTCAGGCAAATCATGAGCTCCATTTGGAGGTCTCACACGCTAGCCTAGCGCAGGTTATGCCTCTTTCCTGGTGCGTTTCTTCCTTCTCCTTTACTGCCTGACAGAATACCTCCCATTCCCCTTTTTGCTGATAGTATGCCTTGTGTCTCAAGAGAATATTATAGCAGAGGTCATATTTTATTTATCTCACTTTCATGTTAGGTCCTGGTCCATCGTTGGGACTGCTTTGTTGACTAAATGAACTTACTTTAAGATTGTATGTAATGAGCTCAAATCTATCTCCCTTCTCTGAGGCTTTTTTTTGGAGAATTTAGTTTGAGCCTGCTTGCCTCACAGTGGTGCCTCACAGTCTTTCTTGTGCCTCTGTTAGTTTTATGTAACAGCTGTATTGTATCAGAGTGAGTGTTCCTCTCTCTCTCCTTCTAGAAGTCAAGCTTCTGGTGACAGCATCTAAGTCTTTTTAATTTTTATGCTCCCCAAAGCACCTACCATTTCACTAAACACATGATAGAGGCTCCATAAATGCTTGTTAGAAAGATTTAGGAAGAAATTTCCTCCAAGTGAAATTTCTGTCATTGAGACAGAAAATTTCCTTCTAGGGAAAAAACAAACAAACAAAAAAACTTCAGTAACACCGTATCTGATTTTTAAACAGTTCACATTTGAAAAAAATGTGAGCATGTTTATGTATGCAGAATGATAAGTCAATGCAATGTCCAGATAAACAATTGGTATAGTTATTGTATTGCATCATGTTTATTATGGGAGCATGTTATGTTAATTTATTTTAGAACTTAAAAAGAAATGGCATGTAAGCGAGCATGCTGTGGTAAAGAGAGCCAGGTTTTCGTGGACAGATAGGATAGGGTCCTCGATGTGCTGCATGGGAATCGTTCCCCTGGCTTGGTTTCCTTATCTCGTAAGTGAAGGTAATATACTATATATCTTGTTGGGTTGCTGTGAAGATTGAGTTTGTGCTATTACTAAAGTGCTTACACTTAAATTCTCAACAAGTATCATTAGTGTGTTATTAGAAACACTGATACTCTATTGAATTTGTGTGCTTTAATCATGGGCTTGAAAAGTAGAACATTTCACTTGAGTTTTTGAAATGCTGGGATGATGATATCTATACCCAAAATAATATTTCATGTCAGCCAGCTAATCGTGGATGCTTATTTAAAAAGCTCTTGTTTTCTTTAATTTTTCAATAAAACTATTTAAGCATAGAAAAATAGATGGTTATGGTTAGTGGATTAGCTATATGCTTTCGCTTGCAAATGACTATGACACTTGTCTGCATCTGGCTTCAATAGTAAGGACAATTATATCACAGAGCAAGAAGTTCAAAAAGGTCAAACCATAGATTTTCATTTCTTTCTGTCTTTTCATTTTTCCATTCTCAATGTCAGCTTGTCCTAAGGCTTTGCTCCTGGTCTCAAAATGGCCATCATTTAGGGCTTCATGCCTCCTGTTTCATATTCAGTGGAGGAGAGAGGAAGAAGGGAATGAGAAAAGAAAGAAACGAAGGGAAAGAGGTAGGGGAGGAGATATCTCCTGCTAAAATGGATTCCAAATGCCTTCCTTTAATCGATTGAACCAACTTGGGTGAGATGCATAACTGTAGACCAAGAGATGCAAAAAAAAAAGAAAAAGCCATGTGGTGATTGATTTAAACTAGTTAAGACATCTCTCTGGACTTTTGGGTAACTGAATGAGATCAGGATTTATTAAGAAAGGGGAGGGAGAGCCGATCGATGTAGGAAAGTAATCAACACTGTCTACTATGGTTAAAAACTTTAGTTTTTCATTTGATTTTACCATAGAAATTTGGAGACGTTGCTATTACAGCAAGTGCATAAAACTGAATCTCTTAGAATTATTGATTTCTTTGTGCCTCATTTTCACATGCAGGGATAATAGAGCCTACCTATCAGGGTTTTGTGATGATTAAAAATAAAATCTGTGTAAGGCCCAGTGCCCAGCACATAATACAGGCTTCTTCTGAGTAGTTGCTATTGTTGTACTTTCTTGGTCAGAATTATTTTAGTCTTTATCTCATCTGTACTTCAATTTTCTACTTCCAGACTTTTACAGTACAATTCCACAGCGGTGCCTTGTCACCCCCTCTAAGTTAGTATATCCAAGAAAAAAACTCATAAAGGTCTTTTTTTAAAAATCATAACAGTTGATATTTTATTAACTGTTTAATCAAATAATCTCCTATGATGCTTACAGAAACCCTTGTGATGTGGATATTATTTATGCTATTTTACAGATCTCTTTATCTTCTTCCTCCTCGAAAGTATGAGCCTCATGAGAACAGAGACTCTGTTTTTCTTCATTGCTGGATTCTGAGTGGTCATAATAGTGCATTTTCTTCCTATATCTTCCTACACATGGGAGACTGGTAGCTGGTCGATCAGTTTGTTGAAGGAAAGGAAGGAGGAATGGAAGGAGGAGTTGCATGTACCCTACAGAGGTTAAAGGACTCTCTTAGTGGCATGGCACTTAGCATATAAGCCCACATTCTTCGTGGGCTTTGGGACCTGCATACCCTGCTCCTCACTCTCACTCCACCCTGACTTTCTTACTCTCCTCTTTGTGTTCCAGCTGCAGAGGCAGAGGTACGCCTGGCTTTTCACTTCCACAGGACCTTTGCATAGCAGATTCTTAGGCCTGTAGCTCAAATTTCTGCTGCCTTCCTATACCTAGTCATTGTTTATTCTCTTTAGATCCTTCACATAAACAGTTTAAACATCACTTCCTCTGGGAAGCCTTCTGTGATCCTTCAGATTAATTCACCTTCTCTTTACACATCCGAACACTATAAGGATATTTTCCTTAACTGGTTTTAAAGACTTGTGTATTTGTATTGTTGACATAAGCAACATCTAAACCAGTAGAGAATTTTCACAAGCGTCTCTTTGAGCCAAAACTGATAATTGCTGGCAAGCAAGAAGTCAGATGCTCCAGAGAATGGCAATTTTGCAGTTTCTTTTATGCATTTGAAATTAAAAAGGAAATGTAAGGAAGATGATGAAGGTGAGACAAAACAGAGTGAGGAATGTATTATAAGGTACTTAACAGGATCATGTGCTCTCTTGTGGGCAACCGGTTATGCTTATTTCAAAGGCATGTTAACTTAGATGCACAGAAACAATGGACGGGGCTTGCTTATGGCAAAGATAAACCTTTTGCTAAAAAGTTATATGACTGGAATGTGACTACCCACCATAAACTTCCCAGTTAGGAATTTATGATCAGATCACCCTGTGAGGTTACTTTCCATAGAACTTCTTTTGCGTCCACAGTATGATCATTTTATGCATGCATAAAATGTTTTTATGGTTTCCATAATGCCTGACCAATATCTGGCATATCTAGGTGCTCAATAAATATATTTTGAATGAATGGCACTACACATTGTCTTGCCAGCCTAGTTTCATGTTTTTCTCACTAAATTACACTTACATTTTAAAAAACAGAAATTAATGTTTTTTATTAGTTCCTTATTTTTTCATGTGTCTTTTCTCGTAATAATTTAAATACGGGAAAATTGTAAAGTCTGGAGGAATAGCTACCCTTTCTTTGCCTCAAATTCTTATTCTCATTTCTGTCTCTTATTTTAGGGCTCAACTTAGACTATACCTTCACTGGGCTTTGCTTTACTCAAGGCTAGGTTAGGTGCCCCTTGTCTGGGTGGCCCAGGACCCTGTTAAAATAGTCATCACTCATCTGTTTTTGTCATCTGTTTCTCTATTAAGCTGAAAAATAGATTGAATCTAGTCTTAGGTGTTTGCCCATTGTCTAGCACAGGCCTTGGCCAGTAGGCACTAGAACTGTTTTTCCAAATGAATGAATACATGTCTTGCACTTATCCGATAATTTCTAGGGATCTAAATCATTCCAGGAAAAGAATTCATTAAACAGTTGCGATTTAATTCTGTCTTCACAGTGTCATATGCATGTATCCTTTGAGAATTGCTCAAAATAATGTACTTTTTAGTGATCCTTATAATCAGGGTACATATTGGACATTTTATATAAGAGCATGGCTGACGAGAATGGGGGCTCAAATGCAGCCTGCCCTCTGCTCATCATGCTGTGTCTGCCCCTGAGAGGCCTCCTTAAAATTTTTTTCACAAATATTCTATATAATAGCATGACCATAGATAAATAGGAAGAAAATGTGAGAATTTTCTGTTTAAATTTCTATTTAAATTTTTATTTCAACTTTGAAAACTCTCTACTTTGTCAGTAACAAAAAAACTTATAAATACGTGAATAACTGTAAGTGGTGGGGGCATATACTCAAAAAATTGTCTTGATGATACATGACCAAAACATTTTTGGAGAACTTTGGTTTAACTTGTAATCCCAATGTGATAGTAGTTTCCATGTCGATTTGCAGCTTTTTCTTGATGTCATTTTTATTTTATTCTGTTTTATTTGAATGAGGCAACCCTTGGTTGACCTCACAGATTGTGAGAAGTTTGTCAGCTTACAATCTGTCATTTTTTATTTTTTACGCCTACAGCACCTGGTCTTCCTAGGTGGTCACCCATCCAAGTACCAACCAGGCCCAACCCTGCTTAGCTTCCGAGATCAGATGGGATCGGGCTTGTTCAGGGTGGCATGGCCATAGACTGATGCCATTTTAAAATGCCTTAAAAGAATGAATGAGCTTAGGGTAATGTCGCCCTGGACGTCCCATGCACCACTCTGTGTGTATATGGGTGCATGTGTATGCAGGGTATGCAGGTCCCAACAGCCCACTAAGAATGTGGGTTTATATGCTAAGTGAATATCAGTTGTCACTGTGCATGTGCTGGAGAAGAGAATGGATGGGCTATAACTAGGGTTTGTCTTCAGACTTTGTCCAGATCCATCCCAATGCTTTCCTTTTGGGAAACACAAGTACATGAATTTTAAGATTCATTAGCCAGTTTCCTTTTCAGATGAGTAGTCTATGTTAAGTCTTTTCCCCATTCATTGTCATACTCAGAATCTCTAAATGTAAAGCAATGACTTCTTCTCTGCCTCTGGGATATGATACTAAGGAATGAATGGTAAGTTTCTAATCTCAGAAAGAGACAGATATGCTCGGAGTCAGAATATCATAAGTGGAAGCATGGCCCAGTCATTTTCTAAATGTGTGATTTGAGCAAAATGATTGACCACTCTGAGCTTCAGTTTCTTTCTCTGTAAGATGAAGATAAAGCAATTCACAGATTTATCCGCAGAAACAAATAAAAATATATGAACATGGCTGGTGTGGTACCAAAAAGACAGTGTTTATAGAAAGAAGCTTTGAATTTTGAACACGCTTACTACAGAATCCTTTTTCATGTTTTTTAGCAGTAATGAAATCACAACTGTTTGAGATCTGATGTAAAGATTACTTTAAAATAAAAGTTTATTCCTTCTCTATTTAAACTAGTTAGAGTGTGACTATTCCGTTACATGATTGGCTAATGGGCTAATCTGTTTTCTGAGGAAATGACAACCTGTGGCCTTTTTTTTTTTTTTTTTT